>NC_056726.1:788967489-789062489 GCF_019279795.1 Protopterus annectens | reverse complement strand
ATCTGTTTTAGGCCAGTGATCCTCTTGGTGAGGTACTTCTGTGGTCTTTCCAGCTGTTGCAGGTGTCTTGTAAGGTACATCCCAAATGGGGCGTTGTACTCTATGATGGGTCTGATGAGTGATGCGAGGGCACAATGACCTCTTTTGATCTGGATGCAAACCCTTTTGTGATTAGGTGGGCCACATAGAAGGATTTTCTAACCACTTTGGCAATGTGATTATCAAAGGAGAGATTACTATCTACTTGGGTCCCCAGATGCCTTATTACGTCTTCCGTATTTAGGTGGCTACCACCTATGTGGTAGTTTGTGGGTACTTTGCTTTTCCAAAGGGGATGACTATGCACTTTTTGGCATTTAGCTTGAAGCCATGGTTTTGTCACCAGGTATCTCTCTCAGTGAGACCCTTTTGGAGGATGTCTGTGTCAGCCGGAGAGTCATTTATAGCCCCTAGTTTGCATACTTGCCAAATACTTCTCAGAGTAAAGTGTATTCCTTTGTACAACCCATATGGAGTTGTCATTTCTCTGGCCTTTCATTTAAAATATGTGCATGATTGTTTTTCTGCCACTTTATCTTTATATCTAGATATAGTTTGGATAGCTAAAAAAGTTTATTCCTGGGAAAGAATGATATATGTTTTACCAGAATCATGTCTTTTGAATCTATGACTTCCATAGGGAATAGTGTAGTTTTTTTTTCCATAGCTTGATATGTTTGTGCATTCTTTGGGTCAAGATCAAGAATGTAACCAAAATTTTGGAGTCTACCATTAAAGACCCTCCTTGGGTCCGCTGCTTAATTTTGTTTTCTCCATCAGTTATATTTCAGCAGAATAAAATTGGAAGGTCTCTTATGAAGACATTCATATGTTTACTCCAATGCACTTTGTAATATAAAGAACCAGAGTCCACCACTTCTTTTTTGCCATTGGTAGATTTCTGATTGCAAGTCTTGCATTGATTTCTGAAGTTCTTTGTTTGCCTTCCTAGAAATCCATCAGAGGTGGAGGTAGCCATCAAATAAAGCAAGACTTATTGTTTCAGTGAGGGACACAGTGGTAAAACTGCCATATGTGTCAGTATTTTATCTCTGAGTGGTTTTAGATTATTGTTGACTAAAAATGTGACAGCAGTCAAGAGCTTCTAGTGTGGAAAATGGAATGAGTATCCACTGTGCTGTTCCTAGTGGAGATTGTAGTTTCACACAAGGACAGACACTGAAAGAGCAGGTCACAGTGTAGTCTCATTTTAAGGGTAGTCTGTGATTAAGCTAGTCTTCTGGTCAGTGTATGTACTGACCTCATCCTTAGCTTAACAAATGCAAGCTTTAGGCCAACAACTGTCCTTTGTTTCACTAATAAATGAGGAAACTGTAAGAGGTCAGCCCTGATTCCCACCTTGGAATACCTCTGGTGGACCATAGCACCTTCCCAGTGGCATGAAACCATTCATTCCCTAGTGGTGAGGATTATCTTCACATTCACCAGGGTGAGAGCCTGCGCAAGGGGCCTTTAGCTGGGCAGACATTGGGAGTGCTTGTGCTCTCACTGTTATTCCAGCAATTGAGAGCATTTGAGTTATGGTCGTAACCTCTTCCTTGGTGGTGATGTGCACACCTGTATCACTGCAGACACTACCTCTGCTCCTTTACATAATGCATTTTTGCTCACACAGATGTGGTGCCAGAGCTACCATCACCAGCTTGGATAGCCAGATTGCATGCCCTCCCTAAATCAGGTCCCTGATTTTGACCATTTTATTTTGAGATGAATGCCTTATTTGTGTGGCTCTGTAGCTCAGGGGTTTTAGCATTGGTCTTGTAAACTAGGAGTCATGAGTTCATATTTCTGGGGTAGGGGTTGTTGCAATGGTTAAGGTGTTTACCTCTCAGTCACAAAGTACAGAGTTTGATTCTCACCTTTGAAAGGGAAATTGGCTAGGCTTAAAATGGCCACAAGGGCAGCTAGCCTAGTACTTACCTGTGAATGTCACGTGTAACCAGCTGGGAATAGCCTCCATTCTCCAGGATAGGTAAAATCCTTCTAACCAGCAGCACTCTCAGCTGCCTATACTGCTAATTGGTCACCTGGGTGGTAGTTAGGACTTTATTCCTTTGTGCCACCTGGCTGGTGTTTTTGTGATACTTTAACCCTGTATTTTTTTACTAAGCCTTGTATATTTTAATTTGTTTTGCTTTATTTCTTTTATCCAGTTTAGCATACATAAATGGCACTGGTTGCATATATCTTTTGTTGTGTACTTTGTAGGCTTGAAAAGGGACTTCAGTATTAATTCACTTACCTTGTTAACAAATAGATAAATAATTGGTCTAAAACCATTGCTGGCCCCAGTACAGGACTCTCCCTCACATGCATCACCTTTAGCTGGTTCATCGCTATTTGCTGGTCATCGCATGGCACTTGGACTGTGTTGGTTATCAGCTCACCTTCACAGCATGCTGTGCAAGAATTCATACCTGTGAGTAGCATAGCATGTGGTACTCCCTTTCCCCTCAGGCTTCTCGAGGATATGTTGGTTATCAGCTCACCTTCACAGCGTGCTGTGCAAGAATTCATACCTGTGAGTAGTATAGCATGTGGTACTCCCTTTCCCCTCAGGCTTCTTGAGGATACAGAGAGACACTTGTTTCTGCGGTGGCAAGGATAATGAGTTTACTTTTGTTTCCACTCCCACACTGGATGTCCTTTTATGTAGAAAAGTCCTCAGGCTTATGAAGAACAGCTTGTATTGGCCTTGATCCCATATTTCTTCTCCAGAGAAATGCATTGCAGAGTATCTGGTGAAGAGATCTGAAGAGCCGTGGGTCCATCCCTTCACCTACGACCAGCTTAGCTAGATACTAAGAATGCATGTGGTCTCTCTGTCCCTTTTTGTTACTAACAAGGTGAATGTCCTCTGCAGCCCCATAGTAGGTAGAAGCCTTGCTTATCCTATTTTTTTTAATATGCTCTCTACAGGACTTGCCCAATGGCTTCCCACTGGCTTATTTTTTCATTGCATTTTCCAGGAGCATGAGCCCTGTAGTCCATTTATTCCTTTCCAAGAGGTCTTAACATTGTGAGATTCGGATAGTGAACAGGATGTCAGTTGCTGGTCCCGTGAAGCTGCCCCCCCCAGTAGCTATTGTGTGGACTTGTAGATGCTGCCAAGTCAGGGAGGGATATGTACACTTCCAAACATCTACCTTTCTCACTCAGTGAGCTTGAAGAGCATCAGCAGTTAAATATTGCCTGTTCTCTTCTACTGGTGATTTGTCATCTGGTGCTAGGCATCACTAATGTAATAGGCTTAGCCATCTCCCTTCCCCTGGACAGAATAGCTTACTGCAGCCACTAAAGGCCATACTCTCCCACCTGACCCCTCCAGTGCCCATGCCACTAATTGAACTTGGGTCTCCTCGGTCATTGTCAAGGTTTCTTTCCTCTTCTGATTCTTGTGTGAACTCAGTGGTCCAGCATAAGATATGGAGATGAAAGCTTTGGACTGATGTAGGAAGAGAGAGTGTTCCTTTTTTGATGTCTTGGGATTTGAGGCCTTCCACTGTTTGTCTCATCAGTCTAACTTGCAGTAGCATGTGGTAGAGCCGAGTCTTGGAAAACAAAGACGTCCTTAATCTGGGTTCAAGGTGAAAACACCCTTTTTTTCAACTGGATGACTGGCTATATGTAACTTTGTCTGGAGTCTCCCTAGAATTGTTGTTGCAGTGGGCTCTTCTTTGTTTGCAATCCCCGGAGGTCCACATAAGATGGGGAGATGATTCCTGGTCAGAGAATTGCCTTTATAGATGCAGAATTGAGTAGTCTGTAATGGTGGCAGTTCCCACCTGTGGGGAAGGTGCAAGAAGCCAGGCTTCAGATTACTAAGCAAGGTGGCAGTGCAGAGTCCAGGTATTGATTGTAGTTTGTCTTCCAAGTGAGATGGCTGCCATAATCTTTATTTTGCTGTTTGCATACCTGAGGATGATGATGTTGCAATGAACTGTGAGGTTTCATGGCCCTTCTTTTGGTGGTGGACCCTCTTGCTGATTCGTGGAATAGTAGACAATCCTTACCAACCTCTTGATGAGTTTCCTTTCCTGAAGCCAAATTCATTGCTGATGCTGATGATGGGAGCTTTCCTTACAGCGTGTGAAGCTCCGATCAGCTTCTCTGCATGGTAGATTGACTTGTCCCATGCCAAAAGGAGTCCCACAGCAGCCATTTTGAGTTGAGTAGTCTTCCTTGCTGAGGAAGAAGCTTTTGTCATGGGCCTCTACTCATCCAGTTAGATTACCATTCCAGTTTGTAGTGTCTAAACAGAAAAGAGGTCTCAAAGTTGTACCTCCAGGGAAAGGAGATAGTAGTTGTTTTGCATGGGTCACAGTATGGGTAACACTCTTTCTGTAGTTTATATTCCTGGAAATGTGAACAAGCTGACCGTCTCTGTGAATCACTCCACCTGCTCTCTTCTTGAGTAGTAGATTCAGAGGCGGTGTTTTTCCATTTCTTACAGAAGTGGATCACTCAAGAGAAAATACAGTTATGATCCTTTTCTCTTTAATGCTGCAGGGCAAGAAGGAGGTAGTGGATAATCTGGCGGTTAACTCAGAGTTTTCCGCCTCCGAGTTGTTAATGAGTTGCTTCCTGTAATCATTGGTGTAGGATTTGATTTTCCTTCCACCTCCATTTGCACAGTGCGTGGTTCAGGGTAATTCAGTTGACTAGACAGTGCTCCCAGGTCACTCCTCATAAAGAGCAATTGTGCCCAGCAGGCTTATCTAGTTAACTAATATGTTTATATAAAAACAAGTCTTTGAATGGAAGATTTCTATATGCATTAATGCCATTCACATATCTTAATACTAATCTGAGGGAGAAAAGTCTAAAATGTTGTAGTGGTACCTGGCTACTGAATCTAAATGCCTGTGCTTTAGAGAGAGTGGATGATGAAGTCTTCTACCACATTTGTCAGTTGCATCTGTTCTTTGCTTAACTGAGTTTTTTTTATATTCCTAGGCAGTTGTGCAATCTTTCCTTTAAATTTGTAATAGCAAGATTTATGGAATTTCACTGTTTGCAATGTACTTCTGTTTGTAATGTAATTCTTTATCCCTCTAAACTGTTTGTCAGAAGTGACATTCTTTGTAATAGTGATAAGCTGTGTTATGTTTAAAGTGCCTTTTTGCTGTCAATGTACTGTTGTTTGTAATGGTCTGTTTTGATAGAGTGCCAATGAACGTCTTACAGCCTAGAATCCCAACCACTGATTCCTTCTGCCCCATTTTACCATCATAAAAAGTTAGAAAAGTTGGGTAGTAAAAAAGTGTTTCCTTCACCTCTAGATCTAGGGGCTATGCCACCATCCTTCTGATCTCTAAATATTCTACCTCTGAGGTTACAGAAGTACAGAGAAGAAAGAATACAATTATTCCCTTTCTCCAAGTGGTTGCAACCTGAGAGATACCATATTTAGGGAATGAGATTTTCTTTTAATTGCCACAACCATGGAGGTAGTATTTTTAGTGGTGGGGGTGTGTGGACAGAGTCGCAGCACAGCAAGGACACAAGTGTCACATCTCCAAAAGATGATTGTAGCATCATGAGTATTTACCTTTGCTCTGACAGTATAATGGGGAATGTGATAATGATATGTAGTATATAGCAATAGGAAATTAAATTAGTACTTTCATTACTTGTTCTTTTTGCCTATGGCTTGTGTTCTGGCTGAAAAGGGTCCCTAAACCAGTCCATCTACCAGGCTAGCAAACAAATAATTACAAAAAGCAAATAAAAAAATCCTCATCATCCATTGGTGGTCAGCAAGGGCATGGTTACAGATAGTTGTATCCTTAGAGAAAAAAGAAACTTCTGCTTCACGCCAACAGTGTCTTACATTATCTGGGAGACAAATTTCTCCACCTCAAGGCCTGGAGCCTAATTTAGACCTCCCGTTATGCTGCTGTGGTTGTTATCTGGAGTTTCATGGATAACTGTAGATGATTGGAAGCCTTGTACTGGCAGGTCCATGCTACCAGTTAAAAGCAATTCTCCATTTGGCAGTGTTAACCTGTACCACTCTATTCAGTTAGTTGGCAAATGTTACTAAACTATATCAGACAGCTGTGTGAGTCGGACCTCAGATGTTATGTGGTCATGGTGTGTGTGTGTGTGTGTGTGTGTGTGTGTGTGTGTGTGTGTGTGTGTGTGTGTTTTACTGGCACTCATGTGAACTTTTTTTTTTTTGAATGTCATGACCTTTAGACGATCAGGATTCTAACCTGCTGGTCAGGTAGGTCTGTAAAGAAGTAGTGCACCTCACTCCTTCTTTGAAAATTTTAATTTAGGTCTGTTAACTCATTACCATTAAGTATCTGTTTGTTGGCTATCATCTTTGTGTTTTTGAGTTCAGAGCTTTAGGCTTGTATAGGGATTTATGTCTGGTCTTTCACAAGAACTGGGTGTCCCACGGGATGAACCAGTGTTTTTCCAGAATTGGTTTTGGAGTTGTCCCCAGAGCATTAATTCTTCTCTGCTTTTTGTGAGAGAAGAAACCAGGCCTGAGATAACCCTTCTACCCTAGATATTCATTCTCTGCTTGAGTGCTACCCGAAATGGGTGCAAGAGTTCATGAAGACAGACCATTTGCTTACCTCATTTGCCCTGTAGATAGGAAGTCTTGCAACTGTCAAACAGTCACTGTCCTTGTTGATTAACTGTATAATTTAGTGACGTCTTGCAGCAGTCCAACTGCTAGGTAATGGTCTGATCAAAGCCTTCTCCATTGGAGTGAACACTTTCTGCAGTGCACGGCTCAAGAAGGCCTTTACTGCAAATAATCAACATTGCAACTTGTCTGCCATGCATACTTCCAAGAATTAATATCTCAACTATAACTGTTGGAGTGTGGACTTCTTTGAAAAGGCAATACTTCTAGATTTAGCTTACTGGGCTCTAGATTTAGTGCGCTCATTTTATCTCCTTCCACTTGCTCCTCCTTTCCTTGTTTCTTACTGTTTGGGATCCTATCCAGCCATCAAACTTAAGGTGCATCTTCCTTGTTAAATGTAAAACCTATGATGTTATGTGATCCTATCTCGCCTACATTCTGACTGATGGGTTCGGAGCCGATCCCTCGGCTCCGACTCGGCACGCTTATGCCAAAGAGCGAAGTCTCTTATTGGCTGAGCTTACTATATCCCAGGATGCACCACTACCAGTCCCCCAGATCTCGCTTTGTCGCTAACTGCGAAGGCGTGGTCTCGAGCTGGCTGAGCTGAGTAGTATTTTACTAACTTTTTTCTGTCAGAAATTTGCTGTTCTTGTCATAAAAAGCTGTTTTAACGGCTACTCTTACCTTTTGTGTGTGATTGGAGTTTTTTTGAGAAACTTTGTAGTGTGATTGGGCGTTGGTTCTGATTTCAGGCCTCCTTCATCTTAGGGCCTTCCCGGTCAGTCAACCCCCCTCAAACCTTAGGGGTTTTCTAAATACCCTTGAGTTAATTGTTACCGGATTGTTTACTAATCGACAGCTGTAAACTGATTTTTGGTAGTTTGTCAGTTAAATCAGAAAGTCAAGTGGATAGTGTTATTTTTTCTGTCAGGGAATTACCGCATTATTGTTATAATGTCTCAGAATCCTAGGCCTTCGGGCTTTAAAAAATGCACCAAATGTAATTTTAAGATGTCGATCACAGATGATCACTCTCTCTGTGTTTATTGTTTGGGTGCAAAACATTTACAAGAGTCATGCAGTGTGTGTCACGCTTTTTCCTCGAGGGTCCTCCAGGAGAGGAAAAATAAACTCATTCTTAAAGGCTTAATAAAACCCTCCTTTGAAGAAGCTTTGGCATCCTCTCCTTCTCCAGCTAAAAGAAAGGGCCGGCTCCGACCAACTGGCCGGATCCGACCGCCAAAAGACATAGGCAGGCTTCTCCTTCGGCTCCAAGGACTTCGGAGCCGAGGCGAACGGTCTGCCTCGATGCCACCAGTCTCGACTCCTCTGGCTTCGGAGCCGATGGCTGGGGCATCGAGAGGCGGGTCACCTTCGTCGGCTCCACTGGTCTCGGAGCCGACATAGGTTGCCCGCTCAGACACTTCCTCCTCGGCGCCGAAGTCCTCCTTGGCACCGATGGAAACTAGTGTGGGTATTCCTTCGGCGCCGATAGTCATCGGCTCGCCTCGGAGCCGGTCCCCTAGCCCTTTGGGGCCGTTGGAGAGGCCATCTCGAACCCATTCAGTATCCTCTTGGTCATCGAGGATGTCGGATTCGGATATAGACAGGGTGCTCCAAAGACTGTTCCAGTCCCCAGTCTTTCAAAAATTTGTTTCGGCTCTGACCCAGTTGGCTTCGGAGCCGATGGCCCATGCCCATGTCATTGCTATTCCTCCTCCGACCGCCTGGCTCCGCCGAGCAGGTGCTGTTGGAGCCGGTGGAGATCTTAGGGTCGGCTCCAACCCTTACTCCAACCCCGGCCTTCGGGTCCGAGTTTGGTACACGGACTTCTTCGGCTGGACCCGGGGTGATGTTTCGACCTATGCTTCGGTTCCGAGCCTCCCTCGGTGCTGGGCGGGACTTCCGTCTGCTATCATGGCTCGGGACCGGACACTCCCAGGATTCTGGGGTCCGGCTTTCAGAGCTATGAGGAGTGCCTTGGCTAAGTCTTCTTCGGCCATCTCCCGGCTTTACCAGCACCTTCCTGGGCGTGGAGACTGGGTCTTTGGCAGTTCCCTGTCCGTAGGCAGCGGAGCCCCTGGGCCTGAGGTTACCCCATTGGGGTTCCCTCCTCCTGAGGGTTCTTCGGAGTTGTCTTCAGAGGAACCCCCAAGGAAGAGATCTTGCAAGAGGAAGCACGTGGACTCCCGAGTCTATTACATCTGACACTGATCTTGATGATGCGGAGGGGTCCCAGTCGCCCTCGGAAGATGTCTCATTTGCAGACATCTTAGAGATCCTCAAACAACGAGGCGGCTGGATATCCAAACCCCTCTGCTGATGAGTCAGTGCACCTCATGGCCTTAGGGGCTCAGCCCTCCGCCTCCTAGGTGTCTCCGCCCTTGACGAGCTCCTGGATTTAGTTTGTCGGAGGGTGGGAACATCCAGATACCGTGGAACCAGTCCCTTCGTCCTAACAAATTTTTGTCTGCCCCACCCGAGAAGGAGTTCCTGACTAAAGGCGTGGCTGTAGATGCCATGGTGGTGGCATCTGCTACACAACAGGACGTGGCAGAGGCTTCAACGTCCGTCCATCCTCCTAATAAGGAGTCTAGGAGCATGGACCGGTACGAAGCGCACCCTGACTTCAGCGGCCTTTACTTTAAGGTCCCTGAATTGTTTGGCACATTTTACCAGACTTCAGAGGGATCTGGTCAAGGAGCTGTCAGATTCCCTCTCGGTAACCTACCTGAGCAGCTAGCCCAGTCGGTTAGCTCTCAGTTGGCTATCCTTACGTCAATTTCTAACTCGTCCATGAGGCTCATTTCATATGCGGCAAGGCGGTAGAGCGGCACAGGCGTGGCTCACGGAGACAAGCCTGGCTCCGCTTGTGTCAGTTGCGGAGGCCTTCAAGTCTTCCTTCGCCGACGCTCCCTTCGATGGGTCCTCTTTGTTTGGACCTAAGGTTAAAGACACCCTTACCGCTGTGAGCAAGAGGGAAAAACTTTATCTGTCAGAGGTGCTCAAGTATTCCACTCCCTTCGGCCTTATCCCAAGGCTAAAGGAGGAGGGAAGATGTGGTTCCGTAAATCACGTAAGTTTTTCCTCAACAGCAGGAAGATTCCCTTCCAGAGGCAGAGGACGGGAAATTTTTCTGGGAGACGCCGTCCCAGAGGCGGCAGAGGGCCCCAATTCTGGAGACCGCGAGTCCTTTCGTGGCTCTTCAGCCTCCCACACTCATGAGGGATTGCCCGGCTGTGCTGCTCGGAGCCAGTCGGGTGCCGTTTGCCAAGCACCTAAAGCCTGGGAATCAATCACTCAGGACAGATGGGTGCTTCGGATCATTGCCGGAGGTTACACCATCCCATTCACATGCTCACCCCCACCGTCCAAAAAAGTCCCGGACCCACCACCCAGTCAAAGGGAAATTGCAGCCGCAGAAGCTTTAAAGCTGCTACAAAAAGGAGTCATCCAACCGGTCCCCACAGACCAGATCGGATCCGGAAATTACTCGAGGTTCTTTTTAGTGCCAAAAAAGACAGGGGACCTGAGACCAGTATTGGATCTCAGCAGACTAAACCAATCCGTCACGAAATCCAAATTCCGAATGGTCACGTTACAATCCATTCTCCCATTGTTGGAGAAGGATGTTTGGATGTGCTCCATAGACCTCAAGGACGCCTATTATCACATACCGATACATCAGGCGTCCAGGAGATATCTGCGCTTCAGCCTGGGAGACAGTCATTTCCAATTTTGTGCACTGCCCTTTGGTCTCACCACAGCCCCCAGGGTGTTCACCAAGTGTCTGGCAGTAGTGACTGCTCACCTGAGGAGTCTTGGATTCCAAGTGTTTCCCTATCTGGACGACTGGCTCCTGACTGCCACCACCAGGCATCTACTAATGGACAACCTCAAAGCCACCATCTCCTGGGTGCTACCCTGGGAATTACATTCAATTGGTCAAAGTCTGTCTTGCTGCCCTCTCAGCGCATAAAGTTCATAGGAGCAGAGATAGACTCAAAATTGATGCGCGTTTTTCTTCCTACCGAAAGGATCCAAACTTTACAAGGCCAAGTTCAAGCCCTGATTTCAAGATCCAAAGCCCCAGCCAGGATGGTCCTACAAGTTTTAGGTTCGATGTCTGCCACGGTTCTTCTAGTTCCTCTGGCAAGATTGCACATGAGGATCCTTCAGTGGCTATTGTCAACTCAATGGTCCTTTCAGGACCTTCCCCTCAATCATCCCATTATGATTACAGAAACATGCAAACGAGACCTTCGCTGGTGGCTTCAGACATCCAATCTAAATCAAGGAAGCCCTCTTGTTGTTCCCTCTCCAGTGGTTACCCTGACGACAGATGCCTCCCAGATAGGGTGGGGGGGGCATTGTCTGGGCAGGTTAGTTCAGGGCTCCTGGCTTCCAGACGAAGCTCTTCTCCACATCAATGTATTGGAGATGAGGGCTGTACTTCTGTCCCTACAGGCCTTACACAAGTTTCTCCCTCAGGGCATAATCGCCATCCACACAGACAACATGTCGGTGGTCTGGTATCTAAACAAACAAGGAGGTACCAGATCTTACCCCCTTTGCAGAGAGGCCATGAGGGTGTGGGAATGGGCTGTAGCTACCAGCCGTTTCTTGGTAGCGACCCACATTCCGGGGAAATCAAATATATTGGCAGACAGATTGAGCAGAACAATTCTCTCTCCTCACGAGTGGTCCCTAAATGAAACAGTAGCAGCTCAGGTTTTCAGGAGATGGGGACGTGCTGCACCTATTTGCAACACCACTAAACACGAAGTGCAAAAGGTTCTTCTCCTTGACTCCACATCAGGGGGAGGCAGCTATGGATGCTCTAGCACAACCTTGGCCAACAGGGCTACTTTATGCCTTTCCTCCGATTCCACTTCTCTCCAAAGTCATTCAAAAAGCTTCTCAATTGGGGTCCACAATGATACTGATTGCTCCATACTGGCCTCGTCAGGTATGGTTTCCCTACCTGAAGAAACATGTGGACGATCCTTGGACTTTAGGTCTAACTCCGGATCTGCTAATTCATCAGTCGGGATGACAGCATCAGTCCCTACACTCCTTGAAGTTGACAGCTTGGCTCCTCCACTTCCGACTTTAGTCAGAAGTCACACATTAGACCCGGAAGTTATTCACATTTTATCTTCAGCCCACAAACCCACCAGTAAGAAATTGTACCTCAGTAAGTGGAAGAGGTTTGCTATCTGGGCGCAACTCAGGGGTTTAGACCCTATCACTGCTCCAATCCCGGAAGTTTTGAAATTCTTAACATCCCTGTTTAATCAAGGATCTTCTGTCTCTACTATTAAAGTCCAACTGGCGGCTATCTCTAAATTCCACGAATCCATGGATCCTCCATTGATGAGCAGCAGACTATGCAAAACTTTCATTAAAGGTGCGGGCCTGTTAAGACTCCCAGTTTTTCATCCTGCGCCTCCGTGGGATCTTGATTTGGTGCTTCGCATTAACATCTTCCCCTTTCAACCGGCTGCTACATGTGAGTTAAAATATCTGTCTTGGAAAACTGCCTTCTTAGTTGCAATTACTTCTGCAAGAAGAGTTTCAGAGCTTCAAGCCCTATCTATTAAACCACCGTACTTGATTTTCCACAAAGATAGAGTATCACTTAGGCCTAATCCATCCTTTGTCCCAAAGGTCTGTTCTAATCTCTGTCTCCAACAATCTCTAGAGCTACCAGTTTTCTTCCCAAAATTCTCCATTGAAGCAGAATACACTCTCCATAAATTGGATGTTCACAGGCAATTGCGCTTCTATTTAGACAGGACTCAACAATTTCGTAAGTCAGACCAGTTGTTTGTGTCCTTCTCAGACAATAAATTGGGTAAAACCATCACAAAAGCTACTATCTCCAAATGGATTAGAGATTGTATAACTCAGGCTTATTCTTCTTCGAATAAGCAACTTACAACATCTATCAAAGCTCACTCTACCAGAGCTATGGCGACTTCTATAGCTTTTCATTCCAAGCTCGCTATATCGGAGATTTGTGCTGCGGCTACTTGGTCCAATCCGCACACTTTCATTTCCCACTATAAATTGGATGTGGCATCTAAAGGCCGAGCATCACTTGGTTCCACGGTACTCAGGAGTGTTTTCCAGTGAGCCACCCAGGATTCAGGTGCTAGGACGCTGTCCCATCAGTCAGAATGTAGAGATAGGATCACATAACATCTTTTAGTTATGTACTCACCATAACTTCAGATGTTTGGGATCCATCTCGCCTACATTCCTAATACCCACCCTCCTTCCCCTGCCTTGGAGATCAGAAGAGATTGAACGGTTTTGAGTTCTACTGTTTTATCTTGTTTCATCTGACGATGTTATATAATCAGTGCGTGCATGTGTGCATGTATGGACAAACTAGATCTGGGGACTGGTAGTGGTGCATCCTGGGATATAGTAAGCTCAGCCAATAAGAGACTTCGCTCTTTGGCATGAAGCGTGGAGCCGAGGATCGGCTCAACCCATCAGTCAGAATGTAGGCGAGATGGATCCCAAACATCTGAAGTTATGGTGAGTACATAACTAAAAGATGTTAAGTTGTCAATCTCGCCTTCATTCTTGCTTGATGGGTTCGGAGCCGATCCCTCGGCTCCGACTCGGCACTTGCTTTAGCTCGAGAACTCCTTTTACCAGCTCGAGGCAGCCCCATATCCCATGATGCAAGGCAGGAAGTACCCAGATCTCGCTTGTCGCTTGGGAGGTCTTCTCTTTACCAGCTCCTGGTAAGTAATTCACATTTGTGACTTTTAAGCCCCTTTTAGTTAAAACTTTTTGTTTTGATAGTTTAACTTTAAATTTAACTTTTCTGACAGAAATCCCTGTCTCTTTTAATTTTTAGTCAGTTAATTCCTGTCCCATCCCCCTGTTAGGGTGTGTGTGTTGGTATTTTTACTAAGTACCTTTTGGTATTAGTTTAATTTAATTGGACTGGTGTGTGTGTGTTTGTTAGACACCATGTCTAAAGAGAGGGTTTCAGGTTTTAAGAAGTGTGACTCGTGCTGTCAGAAGATGTCTCTGACAGACGGTCACACTTCTTGCCTGTACTGTTTAGGCCCTCTTCACCTGCAGGACTCCTGTGCTATTTGTCACCCTTCAGCCAGAGAGTCCTGCAGGAGAGAAGGAATAAGTTGATTCTCAGGGTCTTCTTAAGCGGAGGGCTCTCCCGCTAAGTCGGCCCCACAAAAATCAACTAAATCTGCCAAGACCCAGGCTTCTGTTTCTAAGCCTGTGGCCTCGGCTCCGACTCGTAGAGTCGAGATCGCCCGCTGGAGCCGATTCTGATCCACTAAGCTTTCGGCCCGATGGCTATCGGTGCCGAATCTGCTTTGACCACTGTGGGGTCGGTTCCAACCGCTCCGACACCCACGTGACGATGGCATCGGTGTCGGCCGATCGGCTCCGACACCCATGTGGCACAGGCATCGTGTCGGCCCGATCGGCTCCGGCACCGCTATTTTGGTGGCTGTATCGCCCGCTGGAGCCGATACATCGAGCTCTGTCGGCTCCGGTCGGTGCCGACAGGATCTGTAGTATCGGCTCCGATGGCCCATTCCAGGAAGAGGTCGAGGTCTCCTTCCTTGGAGCCGATACTTTCGCCGGCCTCGCCTCTTCTATCGGAGCGGAGCCATCGGAGCCGATCTTCAAGGTCATCCAGGTTGTCAGATCATGACCTCGAGAGAATGGTCAGTAGATTGCTCAAGTCACAGGTACTGGCCCAAATGCTACACAGTCCGCCTCAGCAGACCACTGTTGGTCCCCACCCCGTTACACTTCCTCCTTCAACTCTACCCCAGAGCTTGGAGTTGGAGTCTTCGGGTTGGTTACTGCTACGGCTGGAGGACGGATACCCCTTCTGTTCCTTCAGCCCCTACTCTTATCTCCTCTTCCTTAGAGGGATTCGGTGGTCGGGCTTCCATGGTCTCCTCCGAGGGGGTGAGTGGCATCGGACCCTTGTCCGAGCCCGCTCTTCCCCTTGGAGCCTCGGCCTTGGTGAGCTCGGCTCCGACATCTGCCTCGGAGACTTCCCTTTCGGTGGCCCCTGGAGTTCCTAGCTCTTCGGAGCGGGGTCTCTCGGATCTGCCTGGGAGGGGAGCATTCGAGGTGATGAAGAGTGTACTGGCCACTAGTATCAGTCAGCAGTCTCTTCCCGTAGCTCCTCCCTCTATTGTACCTGTTGACATCTCTGCCACTACTCTTGCTACAGGACCCAGAGATCCTCCGCCTCAGGTTTCCCCATTGGGAATTTCCCTCTTCCGAGGATTCTCCTGATGTTTCGGGAGATCCTCCTAGGAAGAGGACTTGTAAGAGGAAGCATGTAGACTCCCCGAGTCTGTCACTGGATACTGACTTTGATGAGTCAGAGGGATCCCTAGATCCTCTCTGAGGATGTCTCCTTCTCAGACATCCTAGAACTTCTGAAACAGAGGGAAACTGGCCCACCAACAATCCCTCTGAGGATGAGTCAGTATACCTAGAGGCGTTTGGATCTCGGCCCTCCACCTCCTGGGTGTCTCCGCCTTCGACCCCTTGATGCAGGTTATTGCTCGAAGGCGTGGACAGCTCCTGACTCTGTAGAGCCAGTCCCTAGGAGGCCTTCTAAATTTATAACTGCCCCTAGTGACAAACTATTCCTTACCAAGGTGTCCTCTGATGCCATGGTGGTGGCTGCGGCCACCAAAAGGAACTTGCAGATCCTTCTGTGCCCGTCCATCCTCCTAATAAGGACTCTAGGACCATGGATAGGTACGGCAAGCGGATGTTTTCCTCAACGACCTTTGCTAAGCTCGCTGAATTATCTTTGTCACTTCACCAGACTCCAGAGATATCCTGAAGGAGCTGGGAGAGGTAGTTCAGGATCCTACAGCTGCAGGGGCCCAAGAAAAGATTGCTTCGCAGCTAGGAACCCTCAATTCCATTGCTAACTCCTCCATGCGGCTAATATCTTATGCTGCTGATGGAGCGAGTAGAGCCGCAGGCACAGGTGTGGCTCTTAGACGCCAAGCCTGGATGCGGCTATGTGATTTTGCGGATCCCTTTAAGGCATCCTTCACAAATTCTCCCTTTGATGGGTCAGTTTTGTTTGGCCCTCAGGTGAAGGAAACCTTGACCAGGTGTGAGCAGGACGGCAAGACTCTTTCTGCTGTTGGAGTCCGTTTTCCACCCTTCTAGGTCTTATCCCAAAGGACAGAAGGGTGGAAAGATGTGGTTCCGTAAATCCCAAGGAGTCACGCCGGATTCACGTGGTCAGTTTACCCCTAGAGGCAGAGGGGGTAACAACAACAGACGCCGCTCTAGAGGCAGAGGGGTCCAAGAACCAGGGCAACAGGGGGTCTCTTCCTGAGCAGCCCTTTCAGCATCCCTGAGGTGTTGCTCGCTGTCCCTCCTTGGAGGCAGTCGGGAAGACTATCACTGTACCCAGAAGCCTGGCATTCCCTCACTCAAGACAGATGGGTACAGTCGATCATATCCAAGGGTTACATAATTCCTTTCGAGGAAAGTCCCTTTCCCTCAAGTTCCCTTCCAGATGTACCACCCGGTCTAAGGGACATTGCAGAGTTAGAAATCTAAAACTACTGCAAAAGAGCCATTCAGCCAGTTACACTAGACCATTCAGAGCCCGAATCTACTCAAGGTTCTTTTGGTCCCCAAAAGACAGGAGACTGGAGACCAATATTGGATCTCAGCAGACTCAACAAGTCTGTCAGGAAGACAAGATTCGAATGGTCACTCTTCAGTCAATTCTGCCCTTCTTACAGAAGGACAACTGGATGTGCTCAATAGATCTTCAGGATGCACTATCACATCAAAATTCACAGACGCCCAGGAGATTTCTCCGCCGGCTGGGGTCCAGTCATTTCCAGTTCAGAGCCCTGCCCTTTGGTCTCACCACAGCCCCAGAGTGTTCACCAAATGCATGGCAGTGGTCACGGCTCACCTGAGACGCCAAGGATTCCAGGTGTTTCCGTGATCTCGACGACTGGCTCCTGTCAGCCACCACCAGGCATCAGCTTATACAAGCCAGGGATTACACAATAGACCTTTGTTCTCATTTAGGCATCTCGATCAACTTCAAAAGTCATCCTTATCGCCCTGCCAGTCTATTACCTTCATAGGCGCAAACTTAGACACTGTTCGGATGTCAGCTACCCTTACAGAACAAAGAGTTTCAGACATTCAGACTCATGTCAGGATCATTCTGGCCAGCAAGAAAGTACAGGCCAGAATGGTTCTAAAGGTATTAGGTCTCATGGCTGCGGCCATTACTCTTCTTCCCTGGCTCGATTCTACATGCGCCTCCTTCAGTGGATGCTGTTCACTCAGTGGTCATACCAGCAACTTCCCTATGCGTCACCAGATTCTGGTGACACAGACATGCAAAGAACATCTTGCTTGGTGGATCACATCGTCTCAGGTTCACCAAGGCAGGTGCTTTGTACCCCCCCCGAGCAGCCACTGTCACCACGGATGCCTCCCTGATCGGGTGGGGGTCATTATCAGGGCAGGATGGTTCATGGGACGTGGCAACCGCTCGAGTACCATCTGCACATAAATGTCCTGAGATGAGAGCAGTGCTTTTGACGCTGCAAGCCCTCAATGACTTTCTTCCCGTAGGGACAATTGCAGTCCACACAGACAACATGTCTGTAGTGTGGTATATCAACAAACAGGGCGGAACCAAGTCCTACCCCTTGTGTCGAGAAGCCAGACTATGGCAATGGGCGATCTCCTCTCATCGGTTTCTGGTAGCAACGCATATCCCTGGGAAACCAACATTCTAGCGGACAGATTGAGCAGAGCTATTCTCATGCCTCACGAGTGGTCTCTCAAACAATCCGTAGCGGAAGAGATTTTTCTGGAATGGGGTCGCCCATGTTGCGATCTTTTGCTACTCCCCAAAACAGCAAATGTCCAGACTTCTTCAGCCTCTTCCTCTATCAGGCCATCCCCCAGAGACGCTCTGACCCAGGATTGGCCCCAGGGACTTCTTTATGCCTTCCTCCATTTCCTCTGATCCCTCAGGTGATCCAGAAAGCTACCGCTTTGAGAGCCAAATTGATTCTCATTGCCTTACTGGCCTCGACAAGTTTGGTTCCCTTCCTCCATCATCATCTGTTGGTGCAGCCGTGGCATCTGGACCCAGTGCCAGATCTACTGATTCAGCAATCCGGTCAGCTGCACCGGCCAATCCCTCTCTCAACCTCACAGCATGGTTGCTCCACTTCCTTCCCTAGCCAGGCTTCCTTTGATCTCTAACCCTGTTAGAGATATCATAGTAGCTTCTCTAAAATCCTCTACCAGGAGGATTTACACGAGCAAATGGAAACGTTTCTCTTATTGGGCTAAGGCCCAAAATATTGATCCTTTTACTGCCCCTGTTCAGGCAGTTCTAGACTTCTTAGCAGAGATTTTTCATGCAGGCTCCTCTTCTTCCACAGTCAGAGTTCAATTGGCTGCTATTTCTAACTTTCATGTTGGGATAGCAGATCATAATATTATGTCCCATAGGCTCTGCAGGGCCTTCTTGAAAGGAATTTTCCTACTAAAGCCTCCAATCAGGAATCCTCCTCCTCAGTGGGATCTAAATTTAGTGCTGACATCCTTGATTCTTCCCCTTCGAGCCAGCTGTTTCTTGTTCCCTGAAATATCTTTCTTGGAAAACTTTATTCCTAGTGGCTATTACATCTGCCAGGAGGGTGTCTGAACTTCATGCTCTTCGGTTCGACCCCTATTTGGTTTTTCACAAAGACAGAGTATCTTTGAGAACTAATCCATCGCTTTTACCTAAGGTCGCTTCAAAAACAATCTGAATCAATCCATTGATCTCCTGTATTTTTCCTAACTATTCAGATAGAGCTGAACAAAAGCTACATTATCTTGACGCCCACCGT
This sequence comes from Protopterus annectens, assembly GCF_019279795.1. Lineage (NCBI taxonomy): Eukaryota > Metazoa > Chordata > Ceratodontiformes > Protopteridae > Protopterus > Protopterus annectens. The sequence goes on along the minus strand of NC_056726.1, from coordinate 789,043,892 downwards.
CAGCTTAGATATTATTTGGACAGAACAAAAAATTTAGGAAATCTGATCAACTTTTTGTTTCCTATGCGGATAATAAAAAGGCCTTCCTGTTTCTAAAGTGACTTTGTCCAGATGGCTTTCTTCGGTCATCACTGAAATTTATCGATCAGGGGAAAACAGCTGTGCTCAAAACCTAAAGCACATTCAACTAGGAGTTTAGCTACTTCTGCAGCTTTCAAGCTAGACTGCCTTTGGACACTATTTGTGCAGCGCCACTTGGGCCACTCCTCACACTTTTGTTTCCCATTACAAATTGGACTTGGCCTCCAGGGACAGAGCCAGTTTTGGCTCTACAGTCCTCAAGAGTTTGTTCCATTGGGCCACCCAGGATAGAGGTGCTAGGGACGCTGTCCCATCAAGCAAGAATGAAGGTAGATTGACAACTTAACATTAAGAAGTTATGTTCCTACCATAACGCTCCATGTTAGTTGTCTTCTCGCCTTCTTTCGACCCTCCCTCCTTCCCCTGGCCTGGACAGACCTTGTACAAGAAACTATTATGCTAAAGACCATTCTAACCTGGTCCTTTTCCATCTGTAAGTTTCTTCTTCCTTTGGGAAGTATTTTATGCTTGGTGTTATTGCCCTTTGTCAACAAACGAGATCTGGGTACTTACTGCCTTGCATCATGGGATATGGGGCTGCCTCGAGCTGGTAAAAGGAGTTCTCGAGCTAAAGCAGTCGAGTGGAGCCGAGGGATCGGCTCCGAACCCATCAAGCAAGAAAGAAGGCGAGAGAAGACAACTAACATGGAACGTTATGGTAGGAACATAACTTCTTATTTTTCTATATCAGTTAGTCTGTGAGAGGACCTCCACTTGATGGGTTTGTTGTACCCTCCCTCCATCTCTGTGTTTCCTCCATTCTGTCTAGCCTCTGTTTTTTGGAGCTCCCTTTAAGCCAGGTAGATATGTACTTGCAGGTTGTTTAACAGTGGGGATGTCAAGCATTCATTGTTGTACCAGTAGTAGATAGATGAACTGTCCTTGTCAGATCACTAATCCTAGGTTAATTTAGGTGGACTCCAACACTACACACCAAACAAAGGATACCACATCAAGCCCCACCACTGCCGAAAGGACTGCTTTCCTAATTATATACAGTTAAAATATACCAATAGTAGAAAGACAAAATGTTCTTGTCAGATAATAAACTCAAGGCTAATTTAGGTAGATGGCAGCACTGCGCACCAAACATAGGATAGCACATCAAGCCCCACCACTGCCGAAAGGATTGCTTTCCTCATTATATGCAGTTAAAGTATGTGTTCAAATTAATATATGCAGCTTCCTGTTGTGCACAAAGTAGCATTAGGCAGTTCCCTGGACGTGGCCCCTAGAGTTGCTTAGTCTTCATTTCTTTAAATGTTAAAACTGTTTTAAGAATAAACATATTAATAGCCTCCCTAGCTTTATCCAATTCCCTTTACTTCCCAAGTACATATTTCATTATCAGTTTGCTATGGTATTTTAACTGTTGCAGTCGGTGAAATTATTACCAGAACCTTATTAGCATTTATTTCCTGGCTCCAACCAATAAATTTACTCATACAAGAAGCAGTTTTTCCAGAGAAAAATAAAAACTAAACTTTATGTAAAAACATACCTTAACTGATTGTTTTTTTTCTCCTAGGCCCATGTCTTTGACCAGGTCCCATCACTTCCCATTTACTGCTACAAGAAGTTATTTGTTTCCCATACTCCCAGCATGCCCCACACAATTTAAAATGCAGAACTGATTGTATTTTGCACTATTCTCCATTTTCTTAGTTCGCTTTAGGAAGAACACCTCCCTGCACTCTAAGCTCTTCCTGGGAACTATATGCTGCTATCATAAGTAAGCCTGCCTACCCTAACAGAACTTTTTGTAATTTATGTTTAAAATCTGTGTGTTATTTTTCAGTATTTTTCACAGTGATGCAGATGTTATAATGGTTTGCACTGACTTGCTTAGAGCTATGTTATTGTGAACAAGCTAATAGAGCTATGTTACAGTGAACGCATTTGGCTGGATAGTCACTACTTGAACTCATTTTGTTATTCACAGCTGTTACCTCTGAATCACTGCAAAGAATTTGTAATGCTGAAGCCAGTCCATAACAATTACTTTATTCTAAATTTTTGTTGGATCTAATTCATGGCAATTATGGCTACAACAGACTTATACTAAAGTGAAAGTTCTCTCACTTATTTTACGGACAATGGCAATTACTAATGATAATATTGCATATGGCTTGTCCTGTTTATTTTCAAGGAGAGATACCTTCTGTACTCTTAACTTAAATGCTCCTATTTACTGCCCCATACTGCAATAACAAAGCTGATGGTGGAGTGTACGCAAACACTCGGCCTCTTATGATTCTCCTGTTTGCCGTTAATGACTGATTCTTAGTTCAGTACTGTAAATAGTTGGTCCTGTTCTTGCAACGCAGGGATAATTATTCTACTTTAAGTCTGGCTGCGCTAACACATTACCACAAATGGTTTGTTTTATTTCTTGTGTTAACACACTGGCCTCCCTTGTTGTAGCAGTACCTGTAAGAGGGAAAACAGCTATTACCAACTGTCTATTTAAATATTTTTAAATGTTTGCATCAGTTTGAGTATGGCTACCCTATTCTAAATGTTAAATTGACTTTGCTGCTCTGTATTGTCTGGTTTGTTACAGGCTCTGAATAGTACAGCTAGTAATTAGTTAATCAACTGAAATATAGTAATGGGCTTTATTTTGCTCGTCTGTTGCTATTGTAATGTAATGCCTCTTGTCTAGTTCATTGCAACTGATCTTGTATTGCTGATTCCAACTGTTGTCTTCTCCCAACTACCGTACATCTTCTCTGTTCTTTTTTCCTCACCTTTTATCCCCCTCAGTTTTACTAATTAATCTGACCGCCATCCTCCTTCTTCAATTCCTTCTCATGTGACCTTCTCCAATTGTTTTCTCTCTTAGATATACCAATAGAGGAAAGATGAACTATCCTTGTCAGATTACTACCTCAAGGTTAATTTAGGTGGACGCCAACACAGTGCACCAAACAAAGGATGCCACATCAAGCCCCACAACTGCCAAAAAGAATGCTTTCCTCATTATATGCGGTTAAAGTACGTGTTCAGATTAATATACTTCCTGTTGTGCATAAAGCAGCATTAGGCAGTTCCCTGGATGCAGCCCCCTTGAGTTGCTTAGTCTTCACTTCTTTAAATATTAAGACTCCGTTTTAGGAGTAGACATATTAATAGTCTCCCTTATTTTTATCCAACTCCGTTTTTCTTCCCAAATACATATTATCAGTTTACTGTGGTATTTTACCTAATGCAGTAGGCAAAATAATTACCTGAACCTCTCAACCATATTAACATTTCTTACCCAGCTCCACCTAATACTTTTAGTCATGCAAGCAGCAGTTTTTCCAGAGGGGAAAAAAAAACAAAAAAATAAATTTTCTGTAAAAACATACCTTACCTGATTGTTTTTTTTCTAAGCCCACTTCTTTGACTTGGTCCATCTCACTCCCTTTGCCCTTGCTTCCCTAAGGCTCATTCCGCTCCCATACCCTAGCCCCACTTCACTTAATGTTATACAATCAAAGCTCTTTCCTTAATCTACTACCTGACCAGTGTCTACACATCACCTTTCCACTTTTAACACTCTCCACCTAATGATTCTAACCATACAGCACACGTTAAGTAGACAGCACACACATACAGCTAGCCCCACGCCACACAATTATTCTTTACTTAAACACCCAACTTAATTTCTTCCTTATTATGCCTTTATTCCTAAACATCACAAAATGCCAAAACTTAAAATTGCTGCTAACCTTACCAGTCATGTTAGCAGACCTCATACTAACGCATACCACTTCCCTCAATCACATACAAATCTACTTAACGCCAAACTCACCCACTTCTCTGACACTCTGTGAAAAACATGCCAGTAGCTTTTTACAAAGATCACGTAGCCTAATTGAGCCACACTTCATACACTTTTCAAAGTGAAAAATGCTGTCTTCCTCTACAGAACCCACTTCACAATTCTGTCATACCATACTTTTGTATAAAACAATTACTTTCAGTTACCAATACTCTCCAAATCTCCATGATCTAATTCAATGTGGTGACATCCACCCCAACCCAGGACCCTCTTAAAACTTCTCCGATACTAAATGGATGTCCCCACCTAGGAGAAGTGTTTCCAAGAAAGTAATAATGTAAGTGAAGGGGTTTAAGGAACCAGAACTTTTGTGTTTTGGTATGGGAGTATGGGTGGTGATTGGAAATATAGAAATCTTGAAATGGTGTGTAGGTGAGGTATTATAGAGGGATGGAGAGGTGAGCTGTAGGTTAGGGAGGCTGCTGGTTTTGAGAGTGATGGGGAGAGTTGGAAATGGTGTTTGATAGTAAAGTGGAATGTGGTAAGAGGTTGATAGGGAAAGGAAAAGGAGGAGGGAGGCAGAGAGATTAAGATGCATCATGTTGATATGAAGAGTAGTGTTTGAAAAACAAGATAAGAAGTAAGTAATGGTAGTATATTGTTCTAGTAGGAGGTTCTGCAGATAAGGAGAGGATACTAATGTAAAATAGGTGACAAGGAGAAGGAGAGGTGAGGTCATTTGACGTGATAGGGAATTAGGATAATGTGACTAGGGGGTGGAGGGTGTGAAGAGAGAGAGTATAAATGTAATGACATTGGGGGTGGGTGAGTATGGGGGTGGTGTAAGGTAGTGCAGTGAGCTTGAGCACAGTGGGCTTACACCCTGTTCAAGGAATGGAAAGTTTCTCTAATAAAAATGATCAGTAAGAGTACACCACAAGTAGAAGCTGAATGCTGCTTACTAGTGTGCAATGGCAGCTTTTATTCTCTTTTACATTTGTATTCCCCTTTGCTCTTTGTTTGCTGTGAAGGTTTTCCTTGTTCTCTCCCTCTGGCATGGCTGACAAGGGGTAAGGCCCCTTCTGGTTTCAAAAAGTGCCAGAAGTATGGTCATAAGATTCCCTCTTCCGACTTACGTTCTTTGTGTTTATTGTCTTGGCCCCCTCCATTTACAGAAAGATTGTAGTATCTGCCATGCCTTCAGCCACAGTGCTTTAATAGAGAGGTGCAACAAGTTATTTTTAAAAGAACTCCTACCTTCAGCCTTTGGAGAAGCCTTAGCCATTCCAGGTAAAGTGAAGACAGGTATTTCTTCTCCTTCTGTTTTACAAAGCTAGAAAGAGAAGTCAATCTGTTCTGACCTCCCCATTGGTTCCAAAGGCAAAAATGTTGAAGACCTCGGTTCCGAAAGTTCCTTTGGTACCAAAGGCCTCTGCTACTGACACTCCAGTGCCTACAGCTTCCATTTTGGCACCAATTACAATTTCGAGTCCTTCCACATTGAAGGCCTCAACTTAAGAATTGGCTTCTATATCAGCAGCTAAGACTTCAATATATCCTTTTGCTGGGGAACTACCAGAAGTTTTTTTGCTGAAGCCGAAGTCTCCTTCTACTTTGTCGGTCCGCTCCACTAAAAGCTTTTCAGAACTCAATGTGGAGAGGCTGGTGGATAAGATTTTGAGGTCTACGGGGCTTTTACACCCACCTTCAGTACCGATTCCTTCTGATCTTGGTACTAAAACATCCCTCACTCCAAAACTCCTTGGAGGTCTTAGAGTCCTCTTTTCCAGTCCTCCTGGCACCAACTGTGTTGGCTACAGAGTTGTTCGCTTCTGTGGAGCCGGCATTTACCCTAAGCTCTTCAGTTATCTCTGAACCGGAGACCTCCCAGAGCTGTGGCTACCCTGTCAGCTCCCAGGAGCAGGTCTTGACTCCAGGTGTTTTGGAGCTGTCCCTGATCCTTGGAGCTGTGGCTCAAGTTAGATGTTCCTCGTATTTCACTGTTGCAGTCATCACATTTGGGGTTATCTGCTTGCAGTAGCCCTCAGTCGGCCTGATTATCAAAGTCTTGGGTCCTGCGTCAGTTGATGTCTCATCTTCCATGACGTCAGGCAGTCAGGGGTATAAAGCATGCAGCCGATGACATTTTGTCAGTCTTTCTTGCCGTGCGGTGCCCGAAGCAGAAGCAGTTCGCAAGTGCCGGTCGGCCGACTCCTGAAATTTTCATTTTTGAGTTTCAGAACCGAAGTCTTCAACTAAGCTAAGTACTCCATTGGGGAAACTTTTTCTTGCTCTAAACCGATGTCAGTAAAAGTTAGTAGTTATATTTCTTGTTGAAAGCAAATACCTCATAAAGATTTTCATTCGTACTGCATTCCTTGCTTAGGCCCTGACTACGACATACCTCATTGTAGGTTTTGTACCTTATTTAATCAACAAACTATTCGAGGTCAGTTTATTTACACTTCTAATTATTTTGGTACTCGGTTCAATTATCTAGATATGGCTTCGGTAAGCCACCCGACTACGACATTCCTAAAAAACGCAAAGATAAAGACATAGAGAGACCGCATAGGTCCAAAGCTGCTGACAACGCTTCTCCTAAACTAGTCACCAGTTCGCCGGCACTCAGTGAGGCGCTTTCGCAGCCACTGATACTTGCTACTTCAGATTTGCAGGCCTATACTGAGACCCATTTGGAGTCTGGTATGCCGTGAGATGCTTCAACTGTGGAACCTGCGGATGTCTCTACCTTGGATGGGTCAGGAGCCGCCGTGCAGGCACCGGCTTCTGAGGGTGTATTCAGGCCTACTGACTTGTATATTAAACCAACGCCATCTTCTTCTTCAAGGCCTAAAACTCGATCCATGCCTAGAAAACCGACTCCCAGACTGCATGGTCAGGCCTCTATGCCTAAAAAACAAATAATAAGAATGGCTGAAGACCTTATTACTCTAATCAGGGGAAGCCACCCTTCCCCCGAGTTTGCTTGTGATTCTTCTGATCAGGACTCTGAATTTTCTGTTTTCTCTGATGACCAGGATTTGCCCTTATCTACCTATGAGGATTCTGATGCAGAGGACTCGATTCCCTCTGTTTCCCCTCCAAAGGATTTCTCTTTTGATGAAACCTTGTATTCTCTTAGGGAGCATTTCCGCTGGGAAAGTCAGGATTACTCTGACTACAAAAAGAGGCTTAGGGAATTCTTACTCCTGCCTCAACACAGGCCTTTTAGCTATCCCTCCTGTACTGGACATTTTAGACGATGCCTTCTAGGAATCTAGCCTGGCCCGACACTTTACCTCCTGCTCCCAGAAAACCTGATAGGTATTACAGGGTACCTGACTTTCGCAAGTTCTTCTTTAAAAATCCTACTGCCGATCCTGAGACCATTTCACAGGGACCCAAGGGCATTAAGGCTACTACTGCCAAAAATCCTACCCCCTCTGATAGAGATTCCAGGACGCTGGATAGATGGGGTAAGAAGGTATACACTTTAGCAACTTTGGCCATTAGGGCTTTAAACTGCCAGTTTCATATGTTAAAGTATCAGCAGCATATTATTGGATTGCTTAAACAGAAAATGATGTTGATTCCTGAGTGTACTGAAAATAAAGAATTACAGGATTTAATGCATTCTGCTGAACAAGTTGGAAAACATACTTTGCAATGTGGTTTTGATTCATTAGAGGCATCTTGCCGGGCTGCTGTCACTGGGTCTGTACTTAGAAGGCATGTTTGGCTTAAGGAGCAATCTTTGCCAGATCATGTTAAAGCTAAATTGCTGGATGCTCCCTTAAACCAAGACTGCCTGTTTGGCAACAAAGCAGAAGTAGTACTTAAAAAGATGGAGGAAAAAGCTAAATCTATGCAATCTGTTAATGATTTCCTGCAAGTACAGCCTCACAGATTTAGTAGGCATTGGCCCTCTAAGAATTGGCCCTTTCCTACCTCTTCCAGGCCTTCTCAGTCCAAACCCAGAACCAGCAGAACACCCAGGCTTCAGTCCCAAGGTACTCACAGGCCTAGCAGGGAGTAGTAAGACTCCCCCTATGGTAAACTGTCTCAGTGACTTAACTTTAAACCTTCCAAGCCCTGCTCAATTGACTGTTCCTTTAGGGGGAAAGATTGGCCAGCATGCAGAAAATTGGGAACTCATTACCCAGGACAAATGGGTTTTAAATATAGTTTCCCAAGGATACAGATTCCACTTCCACTCCTTACCAACCCCAAACAGTTGGCCAGACTTACCCCCAAATAAGTGGGTAGAGCACAAAAGCAAGTTCTGTCTCTCTTAAGCATCAGGGCCATTCAGCCTGTCCCAGAAGAAGAACAGGAGCAAGGTTTCTACTCAAGACTTTTCCTGGTACCCAGAAAAGACAATTCCTGGCATCCTGTCCTGGACCTGTCTATCCTAAACACATTTTTGTTAATCCCAAAAGTCATGATGCTAACTGTTCATCAGCTGCTTCCCATGCTAGGCAAGGATGCCTAGTTGGCAACACTGGATTTAAAGGAAGCCTACCTGCATATCCCAATAAGGGAATCTTGCAGAAAATACCTACGCTTCAGAGCAGGCTACATGCACTATCAGTTCTCTGCACTGCCCTTTGGCTTATCTACTGCACCCAGAGTATTCACAAAGTGCCTAGCTCCAGTCATTGCAGTTTGCAGGCAAAAAATATTCATATATACCAATAGCTGGATGATTGTCTAATTCAGGCAGAAAGCCAGGACATACTATTAAATTATCTGGCAATTTCTAAAGAAATTGCTAACTTCTCTGGGGTACACCATAAACAAAAAGAAATCACATCTTGTACTCTGCCAACAAATTGTATTCCTGGGAGCAAGCTTGAATACAACTTCCCAGATGACCTACCTCATGCCAGAGAAACAAGTTCGTTTGACAACCTTTATTTTATTTATTTATTTATTTTTATTTTACATTTGTTAACCGGACTAGTCCAACTGGATACATGTCCATTTTCAGTGGAGGCCCGAGGAGAAAAGTTCCACTATCTAATGCAAAGTAACAAAAGTACATTCCAAGTACATAGGCAGTTTAAGCTCCACTATCTAATGCATAGTAACAAAAGTACATTTAAAGTACATAGGCAGTTGAAGACACAACTAAAACAGGCATTCAAAATACATAGGGAATTAGAAACACATCTAAAACAGGCATTTAGGCAAGTTTTTCAGTAGGAGTATTCATAAAATATTAAATCTCTTCAGTACAGATATATACAATAAAGACATAAGTAATTAAGTAGTTTGAAGGCTAGAAAGAGTTAGTAGGAAATAATAGTTTGTAGTTAATAGAGTCAATTTCATAAAATATTAAATCTCTTCGGTACAGATATATACAATAAAGACATAAGTAATTAAGTAGTTTGAAGGCTAGAAAGAGTTAGTAGGAAATAATAGTTTGTAGTTAATAGAGTCAATTTCGTAGGTAGAAATGGAAAGAGAGATGGAGAAATAGAGTTGGTAGACAGTGCAAAGGAAGCAGGAGAAGGTAGGCGGTATGTGTTCAGCTAGGGAAATTGCACAAGCAAAGCCAGTGATTGGTTAAAAAATGTTTTAGTTGAGTTTTAAATAGTGTGATAGAAGTTTGGGCTATAAGGTCTGGAGGAAACTACTTCAAACTATTGGTCACAAAGACCCAGCTATCTGCAAGAAAAATACTGCAAGCCCTGGGGTTTGTGGCCTTCTGCATTCTATTAATTTTATATGCAAGACTGCATATGAGGAAACTTCAATGGTATATAAAAAGCCTATGGTGTCAACATTCTCAGGACCTAGAATCAATGATTCCTATCATACCTTGTCTACGGATAGAGTTCCTTTGGTGGGCAGAGGTCTGCCACTAAAACAAGAGACTGCCATTCACTCTACCCCCTGTCACCCAAACCCTAACAACAGACGCATCAGACTATGCATGAGGGGTTCACTTGGCAGGGCAGTGCATTCAGGGCAAATGCAACCCAAGTCAAATGCACCTGCATATCAATCAGAAAGAAATGTTAGCTGTACAGAATGCTCTGACAGCCTTCAAGGACCACATTCTTCCAGGACAATTATTGATAAAGACGGACAACACCACTGTTATGTGGTACATAAACAAGCAGGGGGGAACCCACTCATACCCTCTCTGCAGACTAGCCATGGCTCTGTGGAACACAGCCTTGAGCTACCAAGTGCACCTACAGGCTCAATTCCTGCCAGGAGAGCTAAATACACTGGCAAAGGACCTAAGCAGAAATCTCATGGACCCACATGAGTGGATATTGGAACCAAAGATATTCAACATGTTGAGAAACAAATGGGGGGGCCCAGAGATAGACCATTTGCCTCCCTCCAGAACTACCAATTGGACAAATTCTGCACAAGGACTCCCCACAAACAAGCTTGGAAAGTGGATGCCCTGTAAATTTATGCCTTTCCCCCTCTGCCTCTCCTCTCCAAGGTACTACTAAAGATCAAACAGGACAAACCAAGGACATGCTGATTGCACCAGACTGGCCACGCCAACACTGGTACCCCCTCTTGCGCAGTGTGTCTCTGCTGGCACCATGGCACCTGCCTCTGACCCTTCCCTGCTGTCCCAGCAGGAGGGCCAGATTCTGCACCCACAGATTCAAACCCTGAACCTGACAGCCTGACTAATTACCTGATCTTGCCATTACCATCCCTCAGTAAGCAAGTGACGGATGTCATTCTGGAGGCAAGGAGGCCCAGTACTAGAAAATCCTATGCTGAAAAGTGGAAAAGATTCTGTTCCTGGAGCCAAACTCAGAGGATGGGCACAGCAGTGCCCAATTTACCTCAGGTTCTTCAATACTTAACTGAAATGCTTCACAAGGGCCTTTCCTTTTCCTCCATCAAAATTAATGCCTCAGCCATTTCAGCTCATTACAACACAGAACCACCCTTCTTCTCTCATCCACTGCTGAAGCAGTTCCTCAGAGGGGCCATAAATGTAAGACCACCCAGGAGAGCCCCTACTCCAGCCTGGGACCTTAACTTTGTATTGGAAAAGCTCACTCTACCTCCTTCGAGCCAGCTGCAAATGCAGAGTTGAAATTCCTTTCTTGGAAAACAGCCTTCCTTCTAGCCATCACTTCAGCAAGAAGGGTGTCTGAATTACAGAACCTCATGGCAGTGGAGCCTTTCATCATCTTTCATGCGGACAGGGTGTCCCTCAGGACCAATCCCTCCTTCATGCCCAAGGTGGTATCCAGTGTGGCCCTTAATCAGTCCATTCATTTGCCAACCTTCTTTTCTAGTCCACAGAACAAAGGGGAACAAATACTGCACTTCTTGGACGTGCACAGACAACTTAGATTTTACTTGGACAGGATTAAATCTCTCAGGAAATCTGAACTGCTGCTGATTGCATTTGCTGCTGGGGCAGAGGGGAAGGCCATTTCAAAGCAAACCATTTCTAAGTGGATAGGCCATTGCATTCATTTTTACTATAAGCACCATGGAAAACCTACCCCACAGGGGATAAGGCCACATTTAACCAGGGCTGTATCTACCTCTGCAGCCTTTCTCAGAGGTGTCCATACCAGGGACAATCCTAGAAGCTGCTACCCGGCATTTTGTACATACCTTCACCAAGCATTGCCACTTGCCAATTTTTTTCTAAATCCAGAGCTGGCTTTGCCACTGCAGTCTTGCAGGGACTTATAGCTGGTCCTAATGCTATCTAATTACCTCCTCCCTTCCTTAGCTTTGAGAATCTACCCAAATGTGATGACTGCAACAGTGAAACACGAAGAACATAGTACAGTTGTGTACACTTACCATAAATGTAGATGTTCGAGTGTATTCACTGTTGCAGTCCTGGTTACCCTCCCTCCAGCCCTCTAACTTGTTTGACTGTTCCTCTCTTCTTGCTTACTGTATTTAAGCTTTTTGGTGTATTTGCTTTTTGTTGGAGGTGTAACCTTGTATATAATTGCTTCCCATTATGGGGGCACTTGACATCTGGGGCAAGAAAAACTGATAAAATGGTGTCAGCTGCATGCTTTATACCCCTGACTACCTAACATCATGGATGATGAGACAGCAACTGACGCAGGACCCAAGACTTTGATAATCAGGCTGACTGAAGGCTACTGCAAGCAGATAACCCCAAATGTGATGACTGCAACAGTGAATACACTCGAACATCTACATTTACTTTCCGCTACACCTTCGGTCTAAAGGGTTGGTTCTTCAGTGCGGGGAGTGACCCTGGTCCTGCAGGCAGTCTTTCTCTTTTCTGGGCTCCTTTCCTTCGTCAGGGAGTGGGCCCTTTGTCTACCAGAGATTCAGTCGGTGTCTACCCCATCGAAACAGCCCCCCCCCCAAGCTCTACGAGTCCACCTGTCTCTCCACTGGGAAAATCCCTGATGTTCCACACAATCAGAGGGATTCAGCAGTACAAGAAATCCAAAAACTGCTGGACAAAAGAGTCATCCAACAAGTCCTGCCAGACCGAGAAAAATCTGGAACTTATTCAAGATTCTTTTTAGTGCCAAAAGAGACAGGGGACTGGAGACCAATTTTAGATCTCAGTGTACTGAACAAATAAGTTTGATAAACAAAGTTCCAGATGGTCACAGTACAGTCTTTTCTTCCCTTTCTGAAAAAAAGACCACTCTGTGTGCTCAGTAAGTCTTCAATATGTGTATTACCATGTAAAGATGGACAAACACTCCAGAAAGTTCCTCTGCTTCTGGCTGGTAGCCAGTCACTGCCAATTCAGAGTACTGCCCTTTGGACTCACCACAGCCCCCAGGGTGTTCACCAAATACATGATAGTAGTAGCAGCTCACTTGAGACTACAAGAATTCCATGTATTTCCATATCTGGATGACTGGCTCATAGCTGCTTCGACCAGGCATCAGTTGTTAACATCAATCATGGTAAATCAAGAAAAGTCATGTTTAACCCCAACACAAAACTTGGAATTCATAGGGGCAGTACTGAATATTCAGACAAGGATAGCATCTCTTCCTCCTGAATGTCACTAGAGAATTGTGGTTCAGGTTCAAAGGTTAACCCACAGAAAGAAGGTTCCAGCACATTTAGTCTTACAAGCTCTAGGGTCCATGGCAGCTTCTATAACTCTAGTGCCACTAGCCAGATTACACATGAGAATTCTGCAATGGCTACTAGCCTCCCAGTGACCATACTTCATCACCCGTTGTCACAACAAGTTTTGATCACCAACCATTGCAAAACAGATCTTCTTTGCAGATGCACTCCGATCAAGTTCTTCACGGTCATCCTTTTGTTTCTCCAGAGCCCACTGCCATAGTGACCATGGATGCCTCCCAGATGGGGTGGAGGGCATTATCTGGGCAAGATGGTCCAAGGCACTTGGTCCCCAATAGAGGCCAACTTGCACATCAGTTTCTTAGAGATCAGAGCATTGCTTCTTGCATTGCAGGTCTTTTACTCTTCCTCAGGGGACTATTGCAGTTCAGACAGACAAGATATCAGTAGTTTGGTACATCAACAAACATGGAGGAACCAAGTCTTACCCCTTTGTTGAGAGGCCCACAGAGTGTGGCGTGGGCGACTTCTTCCATCCGCTTTCTAATAGCAATGCACATACCGGTGAGTTCTAATGTGAATGCAGACAAGCTGAGCAAATGCATCCTTCAGCGTCATGAGTGTTCTCTCAGTTTAAAAGTGGCGAAATTGATTTTCCACCTTTGCAGTCAGCCTTGCTGTGATCTGTTTGCATCTCCCCTAAACAACAAATGCAACAGCTACTTCGCCCTGATTCCCCCTACGGGAAGGTCAGTGAGAGACGCTCTCCTCCACAGTTGGGCCCTCAGTCACATCTTTGCCTTTCCCTCGATACCTCTAATTCTCAACTTTTTACAGAAAGCCCAGTGATCCTCATTGCTCCCTTTTGACCTTGACAGGTTTGGTTTCCATTTCTGTGGTCTTATCTAACTCAAAAGTCCTTAATCCTGGACCCAGTGCCAGGACTCCTGTTCCATCCAGATGGCCTTGTCCATCCAAACATTTTGAACCTCAAACTGACTGCATTGTTTCTCTAGTTCTATTAATTGCCAGATGTCCAATATTTCCTCCCAAGTATGCCCCATTCTTTTTTCGCTCACAAACCTTCCATTAGAAAGCTATAGACCAGTAAGTAGAAGAGCTTTACTATGTGGGCTCTTGAAAAGCAAATAGACCCCTTTTCAGCTTCTTTAGAACATGTCATAGATTGTTGAGCAACTCTGTTTAAGCTGGCGCTTCTCCTTCTGCCATCAAAGTACAATTAGCTGGTATCCTGGTTTTCATAATGGCTTGGATGAACTTTCTTTACCCTCTCATAGACTTGGCAAATCCTTCCTAAGAGGCACTCTCCTGTTAAAGCACCTATTTAAAGATCTGACCCCTCCTTGGGACTTGAACCTAGTTCTTCAGGCAGTGATACATTCTCCCTTCAAACCTCTGCGGAATGTGACCTGAAGTTTTTATCCTGGAAGACACACTTTTTGGTAGCCATTAACTCTGCCAGAAGGATTTCAGAGATTCAGGCTCTTATCATCTGAACCTTCTTACCTTATTTTCCACAAAGACAGGGTGTCTTTGTGAACGAACCCTTCTTTTTTTACCCAAGGTTGTATCAGAGACTAATATTAACCAGATGATTAATTTACCAATTTTCTTCCCTAACCATCCTAACAAAGGAGAATATGCCTTGCATTTATTAGACGTCCATAGACAACTGCATTTCTTTCTTCACAGAAGAAAAAACATAAGGACAGTCTAGTCAACTATTTGTTACTTTCTCCAGTGCATAGTTGGGAAAGGCAGTCAGCAGGATTACTCAGTCTATGTGTCTGAAAGACTGCATTTCATTCATTTATGAGAAGATTAATTTAATCTTGACGAATCCAGTCAAAGCATATTGTACAAGGTCTATAGCCAGCTGTTTTTCAGTCCTGAGCTTCGATGGATGACATTTGTGCAGCAGCTACTTGGGCTACTCCCCATACCTTTTATTACTCATTACAAATTGGACCTGGTCTGTAGGGGACAATTGTCCTTTGGTTTGATGGTGCTCAGGAATATTCTTCCATGACTCCACCCAAGATTTTAGGTAGCTGGGGACTCTGTCCCATCTGTCAAGGATGGAATGAAGACTGGCAATATCAATTAAAAAAGTTATGTACAGTGGATATAAAAAGTGTACACACCCGTGTTAAAATGCCAGGTTTTGTGATATAAAAAAATGAGACTGCAATAAATTATTTCAAAACTTTTCCCACTTTTAATGTGACCTATAAACTGTACAATTCTATTGAAAAACAAACATCTGTTAGGGGAAAAATATAAAAAATAAAAAAAAAAAACATACAATAAGCTGGTTGCATAAGTGTGCACACCCTTAAACTAATACTTTGTTGAAGCACCTTTTGCTTTAATTACAGTAGGCCTCTTTGAAATTGATTGCATGTATAGATCTGCAGTCGTGGGACTGCATACATATCTGTTGACTTCACAAGACTCAAACATAGTGAAAGTTTTGAAATGTGAAGAGAGTAAATCAAAGATGACTGCCCTGCTTAGTTTAGCAGAAGCATATATCAGTGTCAAGTGGGAATGGAAATCAAACCAGAAGTAGATAAAAATCAGGTAGTAAGTGAATGTGCCAAAAAACAAAAGAAACAATATAAGGTGATATATCAGATGAGAAGGCAAGAAATATGGAAAATGCATAAATATAGTTGCAAGTATCGAAAACTACTGGAAGAACCTCATGTTGATCAGGATCAAACTCCGGAATGGTTAAGGAGAACTGAATTCAAACCAGAAGATGAAAGGTTAATATTTGGTGACCCAAGGTACTGGACTATGTGCACATTGGGTTACAAAGTACATTGAACATGTGGTAGAAACAGACAAATGTAGGTTTTGCAAAACAGAATCGAAAACAATTGCACGCCTTGTTACTGGTTGTGACACACTAATTGTAGAAGGACATTATACTGAAAGGCGTAATAATGTGGCAAGACTGTTGCACTGGGGATTGTGCAAACATTATAATACTGAAGTGGCTGAAAAAAAAATGGAAACATGAGCCACAAAGTATTATAGAAAACAATGTCACATGGGATCACCCATTACCAACAGTTCAAAAGATAGATGTGCAAAGAAGACAAAATTAGCATTGATCATTGAAATCACTAGACCCAGTCACTGTAGTGTCTTGCATAGAGAGAGAGAGACACACAAAGTTATAAAATATCAGGATTTGCAGGCAGAAACAAGGGCAATGTAGAAGAAGGATACCCAGACAGTTCCAGCAGTAATAGGAGGAGTGGGTCTCTTAAAAAAGAATTTACACTCATACTTGGATACGTTACCAATACATGTAACTCTGTACAAATTGCAGGAGGAGTCATTACTGGGGCACATTGTGGGTGCTGCGAAGTGCACTTCTTGCTAACATGAACGATGGAACCAATGCTAATTTCATGAACTTTAGTCTTACTTTGACTAGGAATGGGGTCCATTCCCGTCATGGTATTAGAAACCCAAAAGACTTGGAGAAATTAAAAAAGGGACAAAGACATCCTGCCTCCACATTGGATTTCATTCTTCATTTATTTTCACTTGTCAAAAATTACCTCTAAGCAAATTTGAGCAGATTCCTATGGACTTGCCAGCTGCAGCTGACAACAACTGCCATTGGTTGTTGTAACCACTGCAGAAATTTCACCACCACTCTTCTTAAACACATTTACAAGCTTTGTCTACCCACTAATACTATACCAAATATTTGGAAATCCTCTGTTGTCAGACTGCTAGCAAAAGAAACCAAGACCTCTTCTTGCAGTCACTTCTACCCCATCTCATTTGTCTGGAAAATTCTTGAAAAAAAAGCACATGTAACCAATTAATACTTGCCTACAAAAATACTACCTATTGTCCACCAAAATGGATTCTGAGCTGTTAGGAGCACAGTGATTACTGTATGGCTCCTGACTGATAACATCTTAACTAATAGCCAAAAAACAATAAAGCTTCCACCACTGCCAATGTAAGAAACCAGATAAAAACTTTATTCCATAGGATAAGCACTTTCACACATAGTGCTTCATCAGATCCACAAAGAAACATTGCAGGTATACATATATATAAGGAGCATTAGTCAATTAATCAATTAGGATAAATACCAATTACTGATGTACACTGTTTTTTCAAGGCAGGTTTTAAAGGTACAGTTAGATTCAGACCTGGCAGCTTATCTGCCTGCAACCTCAATATCCATTTAGTTTCCACATTCTCCAACTTAACATTAAAATCTCCTTTCCATTTGTTAACATGCACAATTTGCAGAACATAACTTACAAAAGAATGACCAGGAGCCACTGAAATGTGCTTAGCTAGGGCATTTAACAAATTCATGCGTTTAATATCTCCTATATGCTGCAAAATGCGCTCTTTCAACTTTCTAATGATCTTGCCTATATAAAAGGATGTACAGGACTTACATCTAGCTACATATATCAAACCTTTTAACCTGCAATCAGCATAGAAACATGTTTTAAAGGTGTAATTAATAAAAGTATGTTGAAATACCTGCTCAGTACCAATGTATATGCAAGCTTTACAATGCCTGCATGCATATGTCACCCTGACGATCAGAAAAGGGTAAAGAAACATGAGCTGTTTTATAACATAGCTGTCGCTTCAAAGAGGAATTATTTCTGAATGTATAACTTGGTTTAGAACCTACAACATGCTTTACCTTGTCATCAGAAAGCAAAACTGGCCAAAACTTCTTTACAGCTTTACATACTTGTTGAATATTATTACCACACATTAAATATAGTCTGACATTAGTGGATTCAATATCCTGTACATTACCCTTATATGGAGTGTAAGTATGCTGGAAATAAGGTTTACCATTGTCATGGCGCATAGCAGCTACAGTATTAAAGAACTTATCTAATGATTGCTCATTATAGCCTCTAATAACTCATCTTTCAAGTTAAGCATTGCTTCATTACATTGCTCATCATTTGTATGCAAGTGTGACTTGTGCAGATATTGCCCTTTGGCAATGTTCCTAAAAATGTGATGTGGATGCATACTGTTATAAAACAGCTTGTGTTCCTTTACCCTTATCTGATCGTCAGGGGACATATGCATGCAGGCATTGTAAAGTTGCATATACATTGGCACTGAGCAGGAATTTCAACATCCTTTTATTAATTACATCTTTAAACCATGTTTCTATGCTGATTGCAGGTCAAAAGGTTTGATATATGTAGCTAGATGTAAGTCCTGTATATCCTTTTATATAGGCAAAACCATTAGAAAGTTGAAAGAGCGCATTTTGCAGCATATAGAGATATTAAACGCATGAATTTGTTAAATTCCCTAGCTAAGCACATTTCAGTGGCACCTGGTCATTCTTTTATATTTTATGCTCTGCAAATTGTGCATGTTAACAAATGGAAAGGAGATTTTAATGTTAAGTTAGAGAATGTGGAAGCTAGATGGATATTGAGGTTGCAGGCAGATAAGCTGCCCAGGTCTGAATCTAACTGTACCTTTAAAACCTGCCATGAAAAAAGAGAGTATACATCAGTAATTGGTATTTATCCTAACTGATTAATTGACTATTGTTCCTTATGTATATGTACACCTGGAATGTTTCTTTGTGGATCTGATGAAGCACCATGTGTGAAAGTGCTTATCCTGTGGAATAAAGTTTTTATCTGGTTTCTTACATGGGCCATGGTGGAAGCTTTGTTATTTTTTGGCTAGTTTATAATTTTACTCCGCAACCTCTAGCTGCTTAGACATATTTTTTTCTTCTTTAACATCTTAACTAATATTGATATAGGAAATCTTACTGGCACTCTCTTCATTGATGTAACCCAATAAAACATAAATAATACAGAAATAAGTAAACGTATTTTTATTTAACACAATGACTTACCTTAGCCTACCACTTTTTGAATGTGTTAGCCCTGCTCCGCTCACCCTCACTCCATTCGGGCTCGCTACGCACCCTTCCCTGCCCCAATTCCCACCTGCTCTCAGTACCCCTACATTTATAGGTACTTAGTCACACCCCTATTACTACAGCCTATCAACTTTTCCATCTTTACTCCCTCCCTCCTGACCTTACTCTCTATCAGCTTTCAACTATCATTACCACTCCACCCACCTTACTTCCTTTTATACTTATCATCTAATCTTTTTCTGTTCTCTTATTTAACAATAAATCTGAAGTAGGAGATTCATTTGTCAGCAACCTGTGGGTATGGATCCGATATTGGATCCGAACCGGCATGGTTATCCAGCTATGGATCCGAGCTCCTAGCTCCTCCCCTCACCCATAATGCCCTGCTCTCCCTACATGACCTCAGATCTAGTTTGCCGCGTTCATGGTGACAGCTTGATCTTTGAGCTCCTACAGCTAAGTGGAAATTTGTTATTTTCTAAGGGTTTTTTTGATCTTTAAATAGTATATTTGTGTGAAAGTTTTAGGTTTCCCATACTTTTAAACTGTTTTTGGTTAATTTACTAAAATTTTTGTGTAATTCCCTCCCCTTGCTGGTAGCGTAGTTGTGTGTGCGTGGTCTTTGGGGCCTGTAGTGGGTCTGAGTAGTTAACTTTGGTTAACTTGTTAGGTTATATTTTTTTTTTTTCTGTTAAAAAAAAAAAAATGTCAGAAGCCCCAAAGGCGATTTTCTCGAAATGCTCCATGTGTGGCCATAAGCTGTCCCCTGCTGATGGCCACACTTGATGCGTTCGATGCCTTGGGGTTGAACACCTCACTTCTGGATGTTCAATCTGTGCAGGGTTCAACCCCAGGGCATTGAAGGAGCGGAGGTCGAAGCTGGTCTTGGCGGGACTTTTGCCCCCGGACTCAGCTTCGGCCTCCGCCCCATTGGTAGTTACCGCTCCTGCGGTACCTGCTCTACCTGCTCCCGCTCCTCCTCCCGGGACTCAACCTCCCTCTACAGGTAGGGAGGACAGGGAAGCTAGGAAGAAGGACCGGAGAGAGAAGCACCACAAGCGGCGGGCCGAGACCTCCGTCTCGGCCCCGCCGGCTAAGCGGGCTTCTCCTCTGGCCTCTCTAGCTACTGGTTCTCCTACTCCTTGGCTCCGGTCCCCGACCTTTTCACCAGGACCTGAGAAGGAGGAGACCCGACCTCCTTCGAGGCTATCGAGGCGGTATTCAAGGCCTACCTCGGTACCTATTCGAGGTCTACTTATAGTCTTTCAGACGCCGATCTGGACCGGATGATGCAAAGGTTCATCCAGGCCCAGATGCAGATGGGAGTGCTCCTGCCTCCCCCCCCCCCCTGGGGGGGAGCTCGACCCCCTTTTTCAAGCCCATAGCTCCTTCTCTGACCCGCTACCCGGGTTTGGAGCACTCGGAGCCGGGCAGCTTTGGAGCCGGGGGTGGGTCGGCTCCGATAGTACTGGCTACTTCGGATCCAACCCTGCCCTCAAGTGTGTCGGATCCGACCTCTTGGAGCCTTGGCCCGAGTTTCAGATCCGAGGGACTCAGTGTGCTTTCGGCGCCGTCCGTGTCGGAGCGCACTGGCCCCTCAGATCCGAGGGGCTCGGCGCCGGCTCCGATCCACACCTCGGATCCGAGGGGGAGCCGACTGTCGGATCCTTTGGTCGAGGCCGGCTCCCCTTCGGCTTTTGATGTAGTGGAGAGGGCTCTGTTGAGGGCATCCGGACCTCCGGCACTTGCTTCGGCTCCGTCCCGCACTCCATCTGCTCTGGGTCAGGCTTCCATCACCCGGCCACTGGGACAGCCCGTTTTGATGCCCCAAGCAGTTCCTGTGGAACTAGACACTGCTTGCGAAGGTTACTCGGACAACCCCCCCGAGGAGGCACCTCGCAAGCACACGTGTAAAAGGAGGCACATAGACTCCCCCGAGTCTTTAACTGAAGACACGGACTTGGAGGAAGGGGAAGGCTCCCCAAGATCACCCCCCCAAGGATGTCTCCTTTGGAGACATCATGGAAATGCTTCGTATAAGAGGTGGGTGGTCTGCCCCAAAGTCTTCTTCGGACGAGTCTGTGTTCTTGGAGGCATTCGAAGCGGGCCTGTCTACCTCTTGGGTGTCCCCTCCTGCCGACCCCCTGGTGGACCTCATTACCACCAGGGCGTGGAAGGAACCGGACACCATGGAGCCAATTCCCAAAAGGCCAGACAGGATTCTCAGCCCCCCTGCTGACTGTGCCCACTGGAGTAAGGGTCCACCGGTAGATGCCATGTTGACGGCAGCAACCACCAAGAGGGAACTCGCCCAGGAGAGTCCCTCAGTCCATCCTCCGAGCAAAGAGTCCCTGATTATGGACCGCTTGGGGAAGCGAATGTTTAGTTCAGCGACCTTCTCAGTGAGTGCACTCAACTATCTGGCACATGTTATTAGGATGCAGCGCGATCTTATTAAAGAATACGTTGCATCCCCCCCAGAGTCCATGTCGGAGGAGGACAAAATGTTGCACTCCACCCGTATGGCCACTCTTCGATCCGGTACAAATACCTCTATGCAGTTGCTTTCCCACGCTACTGAGGGAGCCGCTAAAGCTGCAGGAGTAGGCCTAGTCACGAGACGTCAGGCCTGGCTCCGCCATTGCGATTTCACGGAGCCCTTCAAGGCGTCCTTTGCGAACGCCCCCTTTGATGGTTCTGCCCTTTATGGCAAGACCGTTCGCGACACCTTGATCCAGAGCGAGAAGGACGGGAAGACGCTGTCTGCCGTCGGAGTCCACTTCTCTATGCCCCAGAGGTCCTACTCTAGGAACCAAAAGGGCCAGAAGAAGATGTGGTTCCGGAAGTCGCAGCAATCCCAACCCGCTCTGGACAACCAGTCCTTCCGTGGCAGAGGAGGACAGGACGGATGCCGCCACAGGGGCAGAGGGGCTCCCAGGGATTTCGGGTCCAGAGAACCTTTCTCTGAGCGGCCCGCGCAGCAACCCAGAGGGGTTGCCCGACTGCTCCACTCTGGAGGCAGTCGGGGGACGTTTTTCGGAGCACCTAGTGGCATGGGAGTCCATAACAACAGACCGCTGGGTCCTCCGTATCATATCCAGAGGATACAAAATCCCCTTTCTTCACGTCCCGAAACCAAAATCCCTCCCCGACGTTCCACCCGATCAGAGGGAGGCCGCTTCAGCAGAAATTGGCTATTTGCTGAAGAAAAGAGCCATCCAGCCCGTCCCCCCAAACCAGATCGGATCAGGGTTCTACTCCAGGTTCTTTTTAGTGCCAAAAAAGACGGGGGACCTAAGACCCATTTTAGATCTGTCCCTATTAAACCTGGCAGTTCCCAAGGAAAAGTTCCGGATGGTCACTTTACAATCTATCCTCCCCCTTCTGGGAGAGAATCACTGGATGTGCTCCATAGACCTCAAGGATGCGTACTATCACATACTAATGGACAGACGGTCCAGGAGGTTTCTTCGCTTCCGGCTGGGAGCCAGTCACTACCAGTTCAGGGTCCTTCCCTTTGGTCTCACCACAGCCCCCAGGGTGTTCACCAAAGTACTAGCAGTGGTTGCGGCCCACCTGAGGCTTCAGGGGGTGCAGGTCTTTCCGTACCTGGATGACTGGCTTCTCACCGCCCCAACAAGGCATCTACTATCCTTGGCAAGGGACTCCTTTCTTCAGCTAGCTCCCTGGCTAGGTATCACAATAAACGTAGCAAAGTCCAACCTGGCCCCTACTCAGCTGATAGATTTCATAGGTGCCAGGTTAGACACAAGGAAGTTAAGAGCCTTCCTCACTGCCGACAGAATTCGGAATCTTCGACTCCAGGTGCGGGCCATCCTCCACTCCAGCTCAGTTCCAGCGGAATTGGTCCTGAGGGCACTAGGGTCCATGGCGGCAGCAATTTCTCTTCTCCCGCTCGCCCGCTTGAACATGCGGGTACTTCAGTGGACACTTCAAGTACAATGGTCTTACCTTTCACTTCCCCTGCATCATCCCGTTGCAATCAGCAAGGCTTGCAAGCGGTCTCTTTTGTGGTGGCTCCATTCAGAGGATCTCCTAGGAGGCTGCCCCTTTTGTTCATCTCCCCCCTTGCCACAGTGACCACGGACGCATCCCGCCTCGGGTGGGGGGGGCATTTTGCGGGACGGACGGTCCAAGGCACGTGGAACAACTCAGAGACCTCCCTGCATATCAATGTTCTGGAGATGAGGGCCGTGCTCTTGGCGTTGCAAGCACTGCAGGCCTTTCTTCCCCTGGGAACAATTGCGATTCAGTCGGACAACATGTCAGTGGTCTGGTACATCAACAAATAGGGGGGAACCAGGTCTTACCCTTTATGTCAGGAAGCCATGAGAGTGTGGGAATGGGCGATCTCCACCAGCCGCTTTCTCATCGCAACGCATATTCCGGGTCGGTCCAACATCCTTGTGGACAAACTCAGTCACACCATTCTCTCCCCGTACGAGTGGTCTCTCAATGCTCAAGTAGCGAAACGTATGTTCGCACGGTGGGGAACTCCTTGTTGCGATCTCTTTGCTTCCCCCTTAAACACCAAGTGCGACAGTTTTTTCGCTCTAATCCCTCCACCAGGGGATTCCCCGAGGGACGCTGTGGTGCATGCTTTGCCCCCCGGTCTTCTGTACGCATACCCCCCCTCTACCTCTGATGCTCCAGGTTCTTCAGAAAGCCTCTCGGTTGGGGTGCAGAATGATCCTCATAGCCTCATTCTGGCCTCGGCAGATCTGGTTCCCTTACCTAAGGTCTCACTCAGTGAATCCACCTTGGATTCTAGATCCCATCCCGGATCTGATAACACACCCATCGAACCTACCATCTCCGAACCTGGACAACCTGAAGCTAACTGCTTGGCTGCTCCAGTTCCACTCCTAATTAGGACTCCCGGTATTTCATCTCCCATTAAGGCTATCCTGGTAGCGGCGCATAAACCCTCTACCAGGAAAACTTACCGCAGTAAATGGAAGCGATTCTCCATCTGGGCGGAACGGCAAGGTCTAGATCCCTTCACGGTACCTCTTCCCATGGTCCTAGATTTCCTTACCACTCTTTTTAATGATGGCGCCAGTAGTTCCACGGTCAAAGTTCAGCTAGCGGCCATTTCTCATTATCATGTTGGTCATGACTCTGGACCTCTTATGTCTGCCAAGTTATGTAAAATCTTCCTAAAAGGCACCTTTCTGCTTAGACCCCCTGTCAAACAGGCGGTTCCACCATGGGATCTTTCATTGGTTCTTCAGGCCTTGACCGCTCCCCCCTTCGAGCCTGCGGCCACTGTAGATTTAAAATTCTTATCTCTTAAGACTGCATTTTTAGTAGCAATTACTTCAGCCAAAAGAGTTTCGGAACTTCAAGCCCTTTCCATAAAGCCGCCTTACTTGATCTTCCATCCGGACCGTGTGTACCTCAGGATCAATCCCTCTTTTCTTCCTAAGGTAGCTTCAGAAGCAAACATTAATCAGTCCATCAACCTCCCTGTTTTCTTTCCTCATTATCAGAACAAAGGCGAATACAAGCTGCATTCATTGGATGTCCACAGGCAGCTTCGTTTTTATCTTAACAGGACAGCTGGTCACAGGCAATCCGATCAGTTGTTCATTTCCTTTGC
The DNA here is from genome assembly GCF_019279795.1 of Protopterus annectens. NCBI lineage: Eukaryota > Metazoa > Chordata > Ceratodontiformes > Protopteridae > Protopterus > Protopterus annectens. The sequence continues at coordinate 789,019,355 of NC_056726.1, read as the reverse complement.
CAAATTCAATCTGGGTAAACCAATTTCAAAAGTCTCCTTTTCACGATGGATTTCCCAGTGTATTCTATTAGCTTACCAAGCTTCTGGGAGGCCCGCACCGGACGGAGTTCATGCTCATTCAACCCGGTCTGTTTCTACCTCAGCAGCCTTTAAAGCTAGGATACCTCTGGATGACATTTGTTCAGCGGCCACTTGGGCTTCATCTCATACCTTTATTTCTCATTACAAGCTGGATATCACGTCTATAGGTAGAGCATTCTTTGGCTCCGCGGTGCTCCGGAATATCCTTCCATGACGGCCGCCCAAGATTCAGGTAGCTGGGGACTCTGTCCCACAGGTTGCTGACAAATGAATCTCCTACTTCAGATTTAGAAGTTATGTACTTACCATAACGTTCCATCTGAGTAGGTGTATTCATTTGTCTGCAACCATCCCGCCCTCCTATTCCCCCTGGCCTTGTCAGTTTCCTGCATAGAATGTGTTACCCTTTATTATGGTATCTGATACAGGGCAAACTCAATCTGAGGTCATGTAGGGAGAGCAGGGCATTATGGGTGAGGGGAGGAGCTAGGAGCTCGGATCCATAGCTGGATAACCATGCCGGTTCGGATCCGATATCGGATCCATACCCACAGGTTGCAGACAAATGAATACACCTACTCAGATGGAACGTTATGGTAAGTACATAACTTCTAATTATCAACCACCTAACTACTTACTGCCGTAATGTTACACTACTCCGTACTACCCACCCTCATTGCAACCTATGTCCTTACTTTGTATGAAAACCAACAACTCATTGGGTATCAGTTCCCTGTAGGACACTCTATGCCCCTAGCTGAAAAACTACCCATCTTCAGTTGTACATTAAACCAGGGACACAATTCAACATCATTCTCACTCTTACAGAGTAATAACCCACAGCAAATCAGTACTAAATCCAAATTATATGACAAACTTTTAAACAAACTCAAGAGGCTCATTGCTGAGTACAGACTTAGCCTTATACTCAGTGGAGACATACACCCTAACCCAGGCCCCAGTTACCCCCTACTCACCTTGTTCTAACTGTGACTTAAACCACAAGAATGTCATCAGTAGACCAACTAACTCCCTCTTGGTATGCCATCTTAATATTAGGAGTATTAACAATAAGGTACATGAACTGCATGCCATCCTAGCTGTCTATTCCCCTGAGGTACTATGTCTATCTGAGACCTGGCTAAAACCTTCCACTACTGACAATGAAATTCTACCACCTGGGTACATTCTACACAGGCTGGATCAGGCTTCCAGGAAAGGGGGGTAGCTTCTTTCTATAAATATGAGCTGAATGTGACCACAGAAGTAATTCAGCCACCTCAGATCAATAACTTTGAAGTACTAGCTACCATATTTCAACTCAACAAAAGTAAAAGCATTAACATCATTTGCATGTACATTCACCCAGGTAACAATGTAGCCACACTTGAAGACGCTCTTCACTGGCTATCCTCTCACTACCCCCAAGAAACCCTAGTCCTGGGAGACTTTAATATTGACTGGGGTTCCTGTTCCTCAAAATCCCCCTCCACCCACATCAGTCTCCATGCATTTACTCAAACCATAGCCACTTCTACCAGATTAGGCAAACACACCCAAAAAGAAAGTATACTGGATTGGATACTCGTAAATTGTAATCCCCAAATGTACACTGCGGGTACCCTCCCCGCTGATTTAAGTGATCACCTTCTCACTTACATAGTTCAAAAAAAAAGCCATTATCCCACAACAACCCCTAATCAGGAAAGTTAGAAGCAAAAGAGACCTTGACTCTGACAAGTTTCAACTGGAACTTAACTCTTGCAACTGGTCTAAACTAAAGCATCTCCCTTTAAAGGAGGCTGTCACCTATTTTAACAATAAATTTCTTGAAATTCTAGACTCAACATGCTCCTGCCCGCCTAAAACGAACAAAAGGTAAAAACGTACCTTGGCTTTCTAAAGAGTCAAGACTAAAACTAACCTGCAGAAATAAACTCTGGGCTACCTGGCACCTTACCAAAGACCACCATGATCATAAGAAATACAGGCATGCTAGGAATTAAACTAAAAGACTTGTCTTACAAGATAAAAAACAATACTATTGTAGGTTACAGACGGCTAATCAGAACAATCCTCAAAAGTTCTGTGCTGGGCTCAACAAGTTACTTCATCCTGGTAAAACATCTACACCTAGCCCCGCTGCCACCACTGATAAACCCCCAGAGGAGGTTGCAGATAGTTTCAACCATTTCTTTACTGCAACAGTTCAAGCTCTTGCCACCCAACTACCTCCTAGTTCCCCTGACTCTAATACCACTACCTCTAATAGCCAAAGCTTGTTCAGCTTTAAGCCCGTGTCAACTTCTTTTATCCACATTCTGATCAAAAAACTAAAACCCACCACACTCTCTGCTGACCAACTCCCAGCTGAATACCTGCAAATGTCAGCAGATGCCATTGCCTATCCAATCTCAATTCATATCAATCTCACCATATCAGCAGCCAAAATTCCTATCATCTGGAAAACATTCTATGTAATTCCCTTATATAAAGGAGGTTCCTCTACTGAATACTCAAATTATAGGCCCATAGCCATACTCTTTCCACTTGCAAAGATTATTGAGAAATGTATACATAAATAATTCATGCAACACCTAATCTAGAATCACCTTATGGCTGATACCCAGCATGGCTTTCGCCCACATCATAGTACTACCACAGCCCTAATGTCTTTCACTAACACTATAAACAATAACCGCAACTATAATCACACTTCCTCTGCCCTCTTCTTGGATCTTTCCAAGGTATTTGATATGGTTGATCACCAACTTATGATTCTTACCCTGCAAACCCTCTGCCTAGATCCTAAAGGCCTCTTTTGGTTTACATCCTATCTTAATGACAGACAACAGGCTGTCCTCTGCAGAATAAGCTCTCTAACTATTACCAAACACTCTTGCAGTACCACAAGGCTCCATATTAGGACCACTACTGTTTTCCATCTTTATTAATGACCTGCCTACTATCATACCAAACATTAGCTGTATCCAATACGCTGATGACTCCATTTTGATCTGCTCAGCTCTATCTCCCACTGACTTAAAGACTGATACCCAATCTACTTTTACTACCATAGAAAACTGGCTCTCCAACCGTTGGCTACTACTTAATCCCAAAAAAACTAAAATGCTCATATTCCCACAAACCCAAAAGTGTGTACCCTTTTCCTTCACCATAAATGCAAAAGATGTGACAGTCATCTCCCCCGACCCCAGTACAAAATTACTGGGTGTCATTATAGACAATAACTTAAAATTTGACCACCATGTAAATCAAACAATCAAGAACATCAATAAAAACTTGGGTCACTCTATAAAAATCAAAGCCATCCTCACCCCTCCAGCTAAAATAGCCGTTGCTCTCTCCCACCTACTTTCAATGCTCCTATATGCCTCCCTCCTTTTCACCAATATAAATAAAACTGAACTTACTAGACTAACAACCTGTTATAATCACATTGCCAGGTTTGCAACAAGCCTGCCTTTCAGAACCCATCACTGCATCAACCTCAAACAGCTTGGATGGCTGAAATTTCCTAATCTAATCCAGTATAATTTGCTGATATTGGCTAACAAAATCCTCTGCAACCCAGATAATACACCAGCCCTTAGAAATGTGATCCTCCCCCATAACAACACAAGACTACTTTGTTCCTCTAATAAGCTACAAATCAAGACAATTAAAATTAACAATGCAGCTGGCATGGCCCTATTTGCAAACTCGGTAGGTACAATCTGGAACATACTTCCAGCTGGCATGACCATGCTCTCCCCCCATGCCAATTTAAAGCCAAAATTCAACAACATCTGGCATTAAATTGGCTATGCCACTGTGACGAGCCTGGCTAAGCCAACAACGTCAGTGTAATTTACTTACTTACAGAGTAATTTCTATCCTGTAAACTTGTCTATTCAATGCTTAACTATGTACCTTTGGAAATAACCTGCATGCAAATTTGTACTGTTTAGTCTGAATGCATTTTTTTATCTGCATTTTTATTTTATTTTTATTATTTTTTTTATTTATATTGGTACTTGTGTGTCTGGAGCTTATCTCCCCAGGCCTCCACTGTAAGTAGACATTGATCCTGTCGGACTATCCCGGTCAACAAATGTAAAATAAAAACAAATAATAAATAAATGCCTTTGATGTGGTCAACCACCCAGTTCTACTTCTCCATCTGCATGACATTTGATTAGCCCTGATGCCAGGGTTCAAAGACTTACTGTCTAATCAGTTTGTTCTATTTAAAGATAGGACCTGATATTTTCAACAATTACCTCATTCACTCTTGATTCCCACAGGGCTGTATTCTAGCACCTCATCTGTTCTCAGTTTACATTAACAAATTTCCATTAGACCAACCTCACTTGCCATTACGTCTTTATGCAGATGATATAGTCATCCATAGGTCTGATCCCTCACAGCTTACAGTTGAAACTTAACTTCAAAAAGACATTCTTCACTACAGCACTGGCTGATCTCCAAAAAGCTGATGCTCAGTGCCAAAAAAGGCATTGTTATTTGGCACCCATAAAAGATTATCCAAACCCCCCACTCCTTTCATATCCTTGACTGTGATAACTGTCCCATTGAAACTAGCACTTCCTTTAGATAGTTGGGGATCTGGATAGACCAATCAGTAAACTTCTCTAAGCACACAGAAAAGTTGAGAGCCATGATCAGTGGCTTACTCTTCTGGGCCAGCAAAATGTCTTTGTTCCCGTCATAGCCAGCAAGAGCTGCTGTAGGAAAAGACATCCTCCTTGCTAAACTTGAGCATGGTCCCCCCCATTGTTTTTGTCTGTCTTTGTCAGAAGTGCTGCCACCCTTCAGACCATCTCCAATAAAATGTTAGTTGATATCTAACTCACCATGAAATGAACAGCACTGCCTCACCCTTGCAAAGGCTAAGTTGGTCCATGTACAGTCCAGGTCAGATCTACTTCTTGGTTCCTTACTCTTCGAAATGCTCATACCTTGACAATCTCTCACCCATACTTTTTACTGCCACTCAAACCTGTAATGTAAGAAGTCAAGACACTACACACTAGTTGCTATTGCTTCTCTGTACGGGCCCCAAAACTATGTAAGTCATTTCCTCCTGATTTATGTGATCCATATGTCTGATCCTCACATCATGCAATTGAAACTTGTTCAGACCACAGTTTAAACAGTACTTACTAAAACAGCTAAAATGCAACTGTCCGTTTTAAAGGACATGTCACTCAGTACTTTTACCTGATCCACCTGATTAACTCAGTCATCGTAAAGTGTGATTCAACTTATCACTCAATTGCTTGCCTAAACCCTCTCTTCATAATCTGGAACCATCCATCCAGCACCTTTTTAGAAGTTGAGAGTAAGCTAAAGTAACTAGAGAACACCCAAGCTGACACAGAAACAGCATGCATTCCCACACAGACAGTGATAGGAGATTAGGACTGAAACCAGGATTAAGTCCTAGACTCTGGAACTTTGAGACAGAGCTTGCACTTACTGAGCTACTGCATTGTCCATGTTCATGTCCTTAGGTTCATAGGTTCATAGGTTTATACTAGGCTATCTGCCCTAAGGCATTTATAAGCCTAGCCCAAATTTTTGTGGCTTACGCCACCCCTTATATGAAAAAATACTGTGCCCATTAGTTTGTTGTGCCTCTGTCCAGCAGTGACACAGAGATGATTTCCGGGGTAAACCTACGATCTCCCATCCACAGGTCTAGATTCTCTTGAACAGAGTCAGCGAGGTGCTCTGCCTCACATGGACCTGGATTTTATTCCACAGCATAGGGAGTCTCTGAGTGATAAATCTATCCCTCCAGCACGTCCTATTTATATCCGTGCTAAGGTTTAAGTCGCTTGCTCTAGTGGTTTTGGTGGATTTGGATTTTTTGAGGTGGAGCATGTCCATTAATTCCGGGTTGGACATGGCCTTGTATGTCAGGCACATGTCACCTCTGAGCAGACGGTATGCGACTGAATAGAGCTGGAGTTTCTTCAATCTGGCAGCATATGACAGATTTTGGAGTCCCTTTATCCTTTTGGTGAGGAACTTTTGGGGTCTCTCCAATTGCTGCAGATGTCGGGTGAGATACATCCCGAATGGGGCATTGTACTCGATCATTGGTCTGATAAGTGAAGAGTACAGGGAACAATGACCTCACTAGATCTGGATGTGAATCCCTTCATGATCAGGTGGGCAATGTAGAAGGTCTTTCTAACCACTTTAGCAATGTGAGTGTCAAAAGAAAGGCCACTGTCAACCTGGGTCCCCAGGTCCCTGATAACCTCTTCTGTGCTTAGTGGATTGCCACCTATATGGTAGCTTGGGGTTACCTTGTTTTTCCCAAGGGTATGACTATACATTTTTTAACTTCAGGCCATGGCTCTGGCACCAGCTATCTGTTTCTGTGAGTCCCTTCTGAAGGATATCCGTGTCCGATGCACTTTCCCACCCAGTTTGCAGTCGTCTGCAAACTTTGTCAGCCAAAGTCCTCCCATGTTGGCCCGTACTTCTGAGAAGTAGATGCCAAACAATAGAGGGCCAAGGACTGAGCCCTGTGGGACACCACTTGTGACCGGCTTGGAGTCTGACACAGCGCCAGCTACTCTAACCCTGTGGGTTCTGTCCTTAAGCCAGTTTGCAACCCATCTTGTGACATATGGGTTTACATTTAAGCTGGTAAGTTTTTCTACAATACCCGAGTGGGGTATTGTGTCGAAAGCCTTTGCAAGGTCAAGGTAGGCTGTATGGACTGCCTTTCCCTCATCAATGGCCTTGGTGACTGTTTCGAAGAAGTCGACCAAGTTCAAAAGGCATGATCTTCCCTTGACAAAGCCAAACTGGGTCGGGTCCAATGCTGCAAGTCCCCTATATCTTTGCTTATGAGCTCCATTATGATCCTCTCCATAGCTTTGCAGACTAGACTTGTTAAGCTTATGGGGCGGTAATTACCAGGGTCCGTAGAGGTGCCGCCTTTGTGGAGTGGGACCGCCACTCCTTGGGCACGTATCCTGTGGTAAGGGGCTGAGATTAAACAGCTGCCTTATGTGCGGGTTTAATTCCTCATTTAGCTCATGTAGCACACAGCCGGGGACATCATCCGTCCCATTGATGCTGTGTTTTTAGCTTTAGAGAGCAGCTTTCACTGCGCATTTGAGATGTCCGGGAGGCTACACTCGGCTGGGATAGTTATCTCTCCTTTAGGGGAGAGGGTAAGTTTGCACTGAACCTGTCTGCCAGGATGTTGGCAATGTCTGTGGGTTCAGTGATTTTTGTATCATTTTGGACTAATTCTGAGCATATCTGGGAGTTTCCACCCAGGTTCCTAACATAGCTGAAAAAGGCCTTATGATTGTCCTTTGAATCCATGGCAATTATTCTCTCAAAATTGGCCTTAGTTGATTTTATGAGTGCTCGTATTTTTTACTAATAATGATCAGGGTGACTTCCCTTTTATGGATTTTGTTCTATCATGTAATAGCTTTCTCCTCTTATTGTAAAGTTTGTTAATGGCTTGGGTCCACCAGACTGGACATTTGCCCTTTGTGGAAAGAGTCTTGGTTTTATTTGGGATTGCCTGATCCATGCAGTCCTGGAGGTGTTCATAGAAGGCATTTGTAAGGGCTTCCGCAGCTTGGGTTGTGGTTTCCACTGGCTCAGGGGCCTTGAAGGATACCACACCAGTCTTGAGTAGTGTGAAGTTTGCTTTAGAGAAGTTCTTCACTATGGTCTTTTTGTTTGGGGTGGGGGATGTGGATTTCCAGTGAGATTAGTTTATGATCAGATCTCACCAATGAGGGATATACTTCTGGTGTGGAGCATTTTGTCCCCATGTTTGTGACAATGAGATCTAGTATATTTTCTCCTCTCGTGGGAACAGTGACTAGCTGTTCCATGGCATTTGAATTTATGAACTCCAGGAACCGTTGGGCTAGAAAGTTAGGGCTTGAGTAATGTTCCCAGTCTATATTCGGGTAGTTGAAGTCACCCAATATGATGGTGTTTGGAGATACATTTATACCCTCCAGTGTCTTCAGGAAGGCTGTGTGGGGTTCCTGAGTTTGAGAGGGTGGCCTGTAGCATGCTACAATTTGTAGAGCAGTTTTGCCTATGGTTAGTTGCACCTGGATGGTTTCGAAAGCCGATGCGTTGCCACCAACCTGGAGGTGTGGTATCCTTTATGAATATGGATACACCCTCCTTTTGTGGTGTGGTCCGGGTTTTGGGGCGCATGATATGAGGTAAAACCTAATAGTGCCGGGTGCTCTCAGGAGCCTTGAACCAGGTTTCAGTTACAGCACAGACATCGATGTTCTCCATACTGAGAAGGGCCTCGAGTGCATGCATTTTGAGATTTAGACTTCTGGCATTGAGCAGCATTACCCTCAGTTTCTTCCCATTTTTGTTTTCTAGGGTGGTAGGTTTAGAATTTGAGCCTTGCCTAAAAAGGCACTATGGGGTGGCAAGAGCCTTAGCCAATATCCGAATCCCAGGGTGACAGGTGCATGAGCAGCGTGGCTTGTCAAGCATGTCATCCCAGGCAGAAAGACACTGGATCCCCTTTGAATGACACCAGACATTAAGCCAATTGTTAAAGCTGATCATCTTGTCTCTATATTGTGGCATCATTCTTGGTGAAGGAAGGATACTGCTCAGGGTTAGGGTCATACCTGCCTGGGCTACATAATCAGAGAGCTCCTCTATGTCTCTTTCATGTAGTCCAGGGAGGAATGCGTCTCAGGTCGCTCACACCAGCATGGACAATGACTGTGTCATATTTGTACTTGCTGTGGAGTGACCCAGTGCTTGTGTTATGTGGCGGATTCTAGGGCAGCTTACTGTGTCCCTCTCCTTGTTCAGCCTGGTGAGTGGGACGTCAGTGTGTCTGACTATGGAGTCACCTATGACAAGTATGTTTGGTGTTGTATTTGGCCTTAAGGGCTGTGACTGCTTTGCACACTGCTTTTGTGGTTTATGTGTTGCTTGTGGGGTGTCTTGAGGTAGCAGTTGTTTGGGTGTCTGCTTTGGAGGCCTCTGCTGTTTAGGTAAATTTTTACTCAGAGCCTCCGAGTATGTCTTTGTGTGTTTATGTCCTGCCACATTCCTGTGGTACAGTTTTTTTTTCTTTTTTAGAATTGTATTCTTTGAGCTTTTAATTTGGTCTGTGCAGTAATATGTTGATCAGACACTCAGAATAATTTCTCTGAACCAAAAGCTATTATGTTATGGCACCAAAACCATCTAGATTTACCTCACACTTTCTTTACAGCAGTGAAAGCTACAACATAGCTTTCAGTTTCATACCTTAACCATCATGACCTAGTACGTGCTAGAGTAACACACAAACTTGAAGACTGGGAGATCAAACTGAAATAGGTAGCCCCTGAGAGGGTACATGAGAAAATTATACAAGTGACTATCCACTGCAGAGAGCATCTCTGGAAGATCATCTGGTGTACTATATGCTCACAGATTTGCTTTATCTTTGCAGTGTCCTAAAGTACCCACTCTGTTATTCCTGCTTAGATTTGAATTAAATATGACTCCTGTTCTTTTTGTCTGTTTGCTGCAAGTTGTATACAGTTACTGTGCTTGCTTACAAAGTTAATAGGGTCAGGATCAGGATCATAGGATCATAGGTAGTTACTAGGCTATTGGCCCTGAGGCCCTTACAGGCCTAGCCAGGAATTTAGCCAATGTTCCAACAAGTCAGCACCCTATGCCACTCTCCGAGATAGATGGAATCCCAGGGGTGTATTTTCTGTACCCCATCCAGTTATCAAGGTTGCTCTTAAAAAGGTTTAATGAGGTACTTTGATTTACATGGAGATGGAGTCTATTTTCACAAAAGGGGGAGTCTCTGGGACGCATCTGTCCCGCCAGCAAGTCCTATTGATGTCACAGACCAGGTTCAGGTCTCGTGTGCATGTTACTCGAGTGGAGCTTGACTTGTGGATATACAGCAATCACATCAGGGCAGGGGTCTGTGATTGCTTTGTATGCCAGACAGAGGTCACCTCTGAGGAGTCTGTAGGAGACTGAGTAGAGGGACAGGGCTTTTAGCTTATCTGTGTAGTGTAGATGTTTGAGGCCCTGGATTCTCTGGGTGAGGAATCTCTGTGGTCTCTCCAGCTGCTGCATGTGCTTTGCTAGGTACATGCCAAAAGGGGCATTGTATTCAATAATCGGTCTTATAAGGGAACAATACAGGGATGTTATGAGCACCTTGTCCCTGGATGAGATACCCTTACTAATGAGGTGGGCCATGTAGAAAGCTTTCTGTACAACAGAGGCAATATGGTGATCAAAAGTTAGTTTGCTATCAACCTGGTTTCCCAAGTCCCTCACTACTGATTGCGTGCTTTGTGGCATATTATCAGTGTGATCATTTGTGGGGACGTCATTCTCCCCAAAAGGATGGTGCATTTTTTGGCTTTCAGTTTGAGGCCAAGTTTCTGGAACCAGTCATTTGTTTGGGTGAGACCCTCTTGGAGGATGTCCACATCACTAGGGGAATTGATGACAGCACCCAGCTTGCAGTCATCTGCATACTTGGTCAGCCATAGCCCACTAGATTTGGCCTGCACCTCTGAGAAGTATATCCCAAACAGCAGAGGCCCCAAGACCGATCCCTAGGGTACACCGCTTGTTATGAGTCTGCTACTTGAGGTGGCTTCCCCTATTTTGACCATGTGGGTTCTATCAATAAGCCAGTTTGCTGCCCATCTGATAACATATGGATTGATGCCTAGTTCAAAGAGTTTATCTATTATACCTGAGTTTGGGAATAGTATCGACGGCCTTGGCCAGGTCAAGGTAGGTGGGGTGCACCGTCTTCCCCATGTCTATGGCCTTGGTGACTGTCTCAAAGAAGTCGACCAAATTTAACAGGCATGACCTCCTCTTGATAAAACCAAACTGTGTCAGATCAAGTGTTTGGAGGTTGCCAATGTCCTTGTTAATGAGGTCCATGATAATCTGCTCCATGGCCATGCAGATCAGGCTAGTTAGGCTGATGGGTCTATAATTTCCTGGGTCGGTGGATGCTCCACCTTTGTGCAGAGGGATGACAGTAGCTGTCCTCCACTTGGCTGGGATGACGCTGGTACTCAGGCTTTGGTTGAATAGGTTGCCTAATGGTGCTGCAAGTTCCTGCCTCAGTTCATGTAGGATGCAGTCTGGGATGTTATTGGGTCCCATGGAGACTGTATTTTTTGCCTTTGAGAGGGCAATGATGATTTGCTCCCTAGAGATAAGGGGAGGGGGCAGGTACTGGGGATGTCCTGTTTTACTGATGGGGGAGAAAGAGGAGTGAAGTTTTCACTTTGCCTGCCTGCCAGCAGGTTGGCAATATCTACATGGTTTCTGTATGTGGTGTCCTTGACGACTAGTTCTGAGCAGATCTGGGTGCTTCCCTTGAGATTGCGGAGATATGGGAAGAAAGCCTTATGATTGTCTTTAGTTGATGTGGCCAGTTTGGACTTGAAATTTGCTTTGGAGGATTTCACTAGTGCTTCTTATTTGGTTTACCATTAAAATGTTGAATGATGGTTCAGCAAACGCAGAAAGTTGAATGTGAGTCGACTTTCTGTGTTGCCGAATGTTTGGAGATCGAGATTACATATCAGCGAATGCAAGTGTGCATTCGGTGATAGTAACTCGATGTTATGAGAAGAGTCGCGGTACAGTGCAGAAAGGGAAATGTACCCCTTTCCTCACTGTAGTGCGATCATGAAGTTAGAGTATTTAATTTGCAGCGGGTGTGGTGGGCAGAACGCCCCACATGGGGGTGCAGGGGGGCTTGCCCCCCTGCTAAAACATGAATGACTGTGTAGGTGTTTCACTTACGTTTGCACCTACACTGCCATCATGGCCGATTTTCGACATAAATGTCTAATCTGTTGAATTCGATTAACAGATTTAACATTATAACCTAATTAGTATGTCAGAAGTGTGATATCATTTTCATAGTATCGAACGTTCAGTATTCTGAACTTTGATATTTTGATAGTAACCCCTCTTATTTGCTTGTTCAGACTAAGGAGAGATTGGTTCCAATTAGACACCTGCTTCTTCTTGGTCCTGGACAGCAATTCTTTCCTTTTATTATAGAGTTTATTTATTGTAGATGTCTACCAGACAGGTTTACTCTTCCTTGAGGGCGATAATTTCATCCTGTGTGGTATTCCTTATTCCATGCAGCTATATGGTCATAGAGTACTTTTGTGTAAGTTTAGACATACGTGCCAGTTTCTGTGGAGGGGGAGGGGGCTGCAAAGCTGTTTATACCTTCCTTCAGGAGGTTGTAATCAGCTTTGGAGAAGTGAGGTGGGGAGGTCAAGGAGATGGTGACTTCGTAAGTGACGGCTTTGTGGTCGGATCTTACCAGGGATGATGACACTGTACTGATGCTGAAGTGGTTACTCATGTTGGTTAATACCAAGTCCAAGATAGTTTCATCTCTTGTGGGGGTGTCAGCCAACTGGTCAAGGCATTTGCATTGACAAAATCAAGGAATCTCTGGGCATTTGTGTTTTGACATGAGTGTTTCTTCCAATCTATAGTTGGATAGTTAAAGTTGCCCAGGATCAGGGTAAAGGGTTGAATATAGATGTGAAGAGGTCCAGATTGGTGGAGTGGGCATCTTGAGTCAGAGTTGGAGGCCTTTAGCTAGCTATGATTTGAATAGGGGTCTTGTCAGTTGTTATCTGCACCTGGAGTATTTCCTGTGCACCATACTGTTTGACCAGCCTAGAGGTGTCTTTGTCTTTTATATATATTGCATCTCCACCACCTTTTGTTTTGCTGCCCATGGCTTAGGGTCTGAATGAATGATAGGATGAGTAACCTGGTATGGCTGGGTGCTCTCCGCAGCTTTGAACCAGATTTCTGTGACTGCACAAATGTCAGATTCTTCCAGTGTTAAGAATGCTTGCAATTAATGCAGTTTCATGTTTAGACTCTTAGCATTTAGCAGCATGACCTTTAATTTATGTTTTGATGACATTTTCATGTTGGTAGTTTTGACCTCATGGCATTGCCTAAAAAAAGACACTGGGGGGGAAGCAAGAGCCCTTGCTAGGAAGCTGAAGCCCAAGGGAGACAGATACAGGCCATCTCTGGCAAAGCATTGTGGCTTGTCAGTCATGCCATCCCAGGCTGTCAGGTACTGTATCACCTTGGAATGACACCAGAAACTAAGCCAGTTGTTAAAATTATTTTCTGTTTGTATTGAGGCATCATTCTGGGTGACGGTAGAATGCTGCTTAAGGCTAGGGACATACCTGCCTGGGACACATACTCAGCGAGCTCAATCATGTCTCTCTTCATATAGTCCAGGGAGGTACGTCTCAAGTCATTCATTCCAGCATGGACTGTGACAGACTCCTAACAGTACCAATTGAGAGACTTGAGTGCAATGGTGATATGGTGGATTCTGGCACCCAACAAACAACTAACTGTGACTTTCTACTTATCCACCCTGTTGAAGGGCACATCTGTGTGTCTCACAGTGGAGTCTCCTATGACTAATATGGTGGGTTTATGTTTAGTGGCTGTGAGACACAGGTGTGTGGACTGTGTGTGGTGTGGTGGGTAGTGGAGTTTGTGTGCGTTTATGCCTCAGAGGTCTCTTTTGTTTGGGTATGCTTTTTTTTGAGGGGCTCAGCATATGTGGGGGTGTGTTGTGTAGGTGTGGGTGGTGGTTGAGATGTGGTGTTCATGTTGCCAACCTTCTCAATGCCAGATATACTGGTTTGTGGGGGAGAGAGCAATGACACTAGTTGCTTGATGTATTTGCATCTCTCATAAATTGTGTTCCTAGGTGCTAGTGGTAGAGGGTTGTCCGTGTACATGAGGCATTTGCTACGTTGTCTCAGGATGCCCATATCGACCAGACTGGCAGGAGAAAAATGTTGGAAATTGTCCATCCATATTTGTCAGTAACTGAAAGTGCTAAGAGGGTAAAGGGAGGAAGGTCTATGAGTAGTACTACTAGATGATAACACAAGTGCTAGTAAGGGAAAACGTGTAGCTGGAATACCTCAAAAAGGGTTAGAAAAACATGCAGCTGAAGCTCTGGATGCCGCAGACCTGTATCTAGACTATGCAACTCAATTTTAAGGTTAAGAACTCAGTAAGAAAAAACTCAAAATGAAGCACAGATTAATCACTTATCGTCAAAAGAATAGAACTCGCAGTACGAAAAAATACAATTAAACAGCAATGAAATGCAGTAAAATCCAGTTAAACAGTAATGAATTGCAGTAGATAGCAATGAAATATAGTTAATCAGTAGATTGCTTTGAAACAGTAGCTCACAAATCACAGCAGTAACAGACAGCACAAATAAAGCAGCGTTCAGTAGAATACTGTCATCAGGCTACCAACAAGCAGTAATAAGTACAGCAAACTAAGTGCAGTTGAACTCCTAAGCACAAGCAGCCAAATGAAGTAGAAAGAGGTACATTTTTTTTTTTTTTTTTTTTTAGTAGAAAGTGAAGAGACAGAAAATGATAAGATAATTCAAGGTTGCGAAGCTAGAGGGGTGGGCCTTTACTAAGCTCTCACCATAAAGAGTAGAATGAGCTGATGTAATGTGACTGGGGGGAGTGTCCAGTATCAACTCTGTACAAGAGGCAGGCAACTCAATGCCACCAAGATTTAAGACCACCACAACAGCTGAGCGGGTAGGTGGGACAAAAAAAAAACAGTTGCACAGATTACACAGATATATAGTAAAACAAGTTTAGAAACAGTTGAAAATAAGCACTTATCTTTTTCCAGTATCACAGCAGAGCACTGCAGCTTTGAACAGCTTGAGCAAATAAGTGTAGCTGGTTTAAAACACTGGCTGTTAAAGGCAGAGAAACAGAAATCAGCTCAATTATCCAGTCAAAAATAACAGTGTTGCAGCAATGGTTTTAGCTAGATCAAACTAGACTGATTCTTTCTGCCACAAAGAAAACAGCTAGGCCTCTCTAGACAAAAGATTTCACTACAAGCTCAAAAGGTCACAAAGAGTAACAGATATTCAGCTCTAACAGACAAAAAAGGAGACTAAAATACAGTTGCACAGATTACACAGATATATAGTAAAACAGAAGTGCAGAAACAGATGAAAATAAGCACTAATCTTTTTCCAGTATCACAGCAGAGCACTGCAGCTTTGAACAGCTTGAGCAAATAAGTACAACTGGTTTAAAACACTGGTTATTAAAGGCAGAGAGACAGAAACCAGCCCAATTATCCCTTACTAGTTTGTTGCACTAATGTGTTACTACAGTTAAAAGTTTTTTGCCTGAAGAATTGATAACGGTAGTGTAGGAGTAGTAATGCTGCATTTATACATGGCATAGACCACCTGACATGAAGACGAACAGAAGCAGATGATACAATTTGCCCTCACTGGGAAGGGGGCAAGAGGACCAAAAATAAACCAGATAAATGCTTAGGTGTATGAGTTGAAGCCTGTTTGTTTTTCTGCTGTAAGAGTCTCTTCCTCAGAGTTTTATTCTGGTAAGTAACCCACCCAGAGGTATTATCAGAAGGTATGGAGGATACCTTATATTCTCATTAGTGACTGATCAAACCGGACTCGCTGTTTGGGTGTGAACTATATGAAATTAACAAACTTTTATTTATTTTGTGCTTTGTGTAACTGACGATTTTTAGATATGAGCTAGTCCAGCCTGCTTGGCAGTACAACATCATTATAACACAAATATAAATTTGATAATTTAAAAATAGCACATTTGTGACTAAGTGGCTGACATTTTCTGAAAAAGAAGTGTTTCTCATTGCAATCTTTTCCGTTTTAGGTCTTTATTAGTGATACCAAATCTGAGTGTTCCCCACTGCTGAAAACTATTTTGATGAACAGAAGACTCTGTAGCCTTGTTGCTCCCTACTTCACCCCAAATGCATCACCTGACGAATTTGTGCACCTTTATAAAAAGGTGGTGAACGCCTTGCATGAAGATAACAGTGATGTGATCTTTATGTTGCTGACAAAGGTAATTCATGAATACTGTTTTTATTCTCCTACATCATTGCAGACCTTCAAGGGAATGTAACAGTGATTCAGGGCTGAAATGTACAGTTTCAATTTCTTTAAAAAGTCATTTACATTTTGAGATTAGCTGTGCATCAGAGGGTGCATATAAATGGTTTGCCTTACAGAAACTCAAAGTTACGTAGCTGCAGTCCAAATGAATAGAACACTTGCACTAAGATTCCATAAGGGCTAAATTAAAAAAAAAAACTGCACTGAAATTTTATTAGTCTGGCAGATAGAGCAGACATTTAAGGCTATGAGCTGCTTCTTGTGGTCCAGGGTGTGATGCAGTCAGCCTCCATTTGCCTATTGTGTGACCTTTGCCAAGTTACTTAACCAGGCAGAGCTTTTGGGCAATTGGTAAATTGGACTACGTTCCTCAATGGGCTCCTGGATCTTATGTCTAGTAACTACTTATAAACCTATGCAATATTTCCCACAAACAAGCAAACAGTGAAAAATACAGGCATAAATCAAATAAGAGTAGTCATTAAATGATGCTTTCTGTGTGTCTGACACTCTTGCTTTATGCTGAACATGTGGTATCTCAAGTACCCAATTAAACTAAGTCTTCATTAACAGATAAATAAGACATATTGTTGTGATGGATTCATACTCCAGCATTTCCCTCATCTCTGGGAACAAACTTTCACTGCATCTCAAACAGAGTAGCATTCTTGTCACCTTCAAGGTAAACCTGGATAATTGGATGGGCAACCTCAAATTTTGCCCTGGTCTAGCTTGTCTTGCCTTCCTTGATGCTGGAGAAAATTTTGAATATGGCTTTTGGCTAGGCATATTGTAGTCTGTAGACTAATTTTCTAGTAGTTATCTATGAACCAATACATGAGCTTGATTATATTTTCTGAACATATTTAAAAAAGCTGTATGTGTAGTTGTTTGACTTAGAAGAGGAGAGAAAAAATATTTGCTGGCATTTTAGGAGTTCCTAACAAAGTTTCTTCTTGGAGATCCCTGAACACTTGACAGCTCATCACCATTGTCTCCTGTCCTCCAAATGCACAGGACTTTTTAGAAGTCTTACTATTTATCAGGTAGTATAGCTTCATCCATTTCTATTTATCAGGTAGTATAGCTTCATCCATTTCACTGAGTGCATGAAATAAACTATCACATAGTTATTTGTGATACAAAAATATAACAGGATCAGTTCTGATATAATACTTGCATGTCTCAAAGTTATGCAGTCTTTCCATCACAGCCCCTTTTTATTTAATTGTATTTATTTATCCACCAAGTTGAAACTACCAGTAAACAAAATGCTTAACCAGATCTTATTACTGCTGTATTAAATTATGCCACTGTTGGAGTCTTGTTAAAGAAAATCCACCAAAGCATTTTTAATTACTTGCCATCTACTAGCACTGCATTTTTAGAATTTTTGTTCATAGAATTTGCCAGATCATTAATAGCTTTGGTGAGGGGTTTAAATTGCAGAATTTGCTTCCTTTTTACAGATTTAGGTGAAAGAGCACTACAGATGCGATGTTTGCTCTGAGAGTGTTGATGGAGAAGTACTGAGAAGGTCAGAAGGAGTTGCATTGTGTCTTTGTAGATTTAGAGAAAGCATATGACAGGGTGCCTAGAGAGGAGTTGTGGTATTGTATGAGGAAGTCGGGAGTGTCAGAGAAGTATGTAAGAGTGGTACGGGATATGTACAAGGGTAGTGTGACAGCGGTGAGGTCTGCGGTGGGAGTGACGGATGTGTTTAAGGTGGAGGTGGGATTACATCAAGGATCAGCTCTGAGCCCTTTCTTATTTGCAGTGGTGATGGACAGGTTGACAGACGAGATCAGACAGGAGTCCCTGTGGACTATGATGTTTGCAGATGACATTGTGATCTGTAGTGAGAGTAGGGAACAGGTGGAGGAGACCCCGGAGAGGTGGAGATATGCTCTAGAGAGAAGAGGAATGAAGGTCAGCAGGACTAAGACAGAATATATGTGTGTGTGAATGAGAGGAAGGATAGAGGAATGGTGAGGATGCAGGGAGTAGAGGTGGCGAAGGCAGATGAGTTTAAATACTTGGGATCAACAGTTCAGAGTAATGGTGAGTGTGGAAGAGAGATGAAGAAGAGAGTACAGGCAGGATGGAGTGGGTGGAGAAGAGTGTCAGGAGTGATTTGTGACAGACGTGTACCAGTAAGAGTGAAAGGGAAGGTCTACAAGAGGGTAGTGAGACCAGCTATGTTATATGGGTTGGAGACAGTAGCATTGACAAAAAGGCAGGAGTCAGAGCTTGACATGGCAGAAATGAAGATGTTAAGATTTGCATTGGGTGTGACGAGGATGGACAGGATTAGGAGTAAGTATATTAGAGGGTCAGCCCAGGTTGGAAGGTTTGGAGACAAAGTCAGAGAGGCAAGAGTATGTTGGTTTGGACATGTGCTGAGGAGGGATACAGAGTATATTGGGAAAAAGATGCTAAGGATGAAGCTACCAGGTAACAGGAAAAAAGGAAGGCCTAAGATAAGGTTTATGGATGTGGTGAGAGAGGACATGCAGGTGGTTGGTGTGACAGAACAAGATGCAGAGGGCAGGAAGAAATGGAAAGAGTTGATCTGCTGTGGCGACCCCTAACGGGAGCAGCCAAAAGAAGAAGAGGTGGCATATGCAAGGGCCATGACAGAGGGATGGTGCCCTAATTATATCCCAGACAAGATAGGGTGTGAAGAGTAGCCTGGTCACTGAAGGAGCAGGTGTGGGGAATGAGAATAGAGTGGATGTTATGAACTCTTTGTCCCATCCCAGAAGAAGGGTGGGATTGCCTTGAGAATACTTGCTTTGCTATTAGATTGTTTGGTAGAGACTGGAGAGTCTAATGAGAACATTGGCTGTGTAAGGGACAGGGCTGCCAAAGGGGATGAACTGCATGTGTGTGTGAGAGATACCCCCTCCCATTTTGATTATTGCCTGCTGCTCCCTAGAGCAGTTGCCTTGACACATAATGGAGGTTAGATTTATAAGGAGAAAAGAATGATCTGCCTAAGCTACCTTCAATCGCTTACTTCTTACCTCTACCAACAGTGACTGAGAGTAGACGAAAAAGCAGGTCAGTGGTATTGTAGGACAGGCTGAATGATCAGACTGTAAAAAAACAATTAAAATCTATAAAATAAAATATGCCATTAGACCTTGTCCCTTTAAAATTCATCTGTTAATTAGAAATGAATAAGACATCAGTCTTTTCTCCATCTAGCTGTATGTCAACATGTGTAACTTAAACATTTTATGCAATTTTTAATGCATGAAAATCTGAGGCAATATAAAATGTAGTACATAAATATCTGGCTTTTTACTTGCCTCCTGTTCCAGTTTATTCTGGTCTTCTATTACACACACACACACACACACACACACACACACACACACACACACACACACACACACACAAAAAACGTTAATAAGAAAGCTATATCTGAGTCTATATTCATTTAGAGTGGCTTTCCAGTTTAGAATTTTGAACTCATTTACAGTTTTGTTTTGGCATTTCATCCAGTTTCTTCACAGAAATTGCCATAAGTGTTTCATAACTGCTTCTCTGAATTTCTGTGAATGTTGTGTGTGTGAGTGTGTGAGTATATGTCATGCTTAGTCATCAACCAGAACCCGTATGAAGCTCAGTCGGCCTTCTGTTAACTGAAATTCATACAGCTAGTGTTTGCTCAGGCTCCAGGGCTGTGCATAGCTTTGGTATGGAAGCTGACTACTCTGAAAGTATTGGTGTTGTTTGACTGTATTGGATTTCTTCATTTAAGATTTATCCACTTAAATTTGGCCTACTTTATTTTTGCCCTTATTTTATTACAGGTTGTTTTATTTTATTTATTTATTTTTTAACTCATTACAGCCTGGTGATGCCTGTAGGTGTTTCTGTAGTTATATTCTACTGACATTTCTAGGCGTCCAATGTTGATTGTTGATATTTGCATTAATAATCCAAAAACCATGATATATAACTTGAATTCTGTTTGCTAAACTTAAAGAGATACAGAATACTATTGTATACTGCTTACTTGTATTGTAATGGGTCTACTTTGGATGACCAAAACGCCAGTTCGCCGACACGCAAAACACCGAGACCAAACAACCGAAAATACACAATACCGACAACTCACAAAACCGAACACTATTACACCGACGCACAAAACGTAAATTACACATTACACACAATTACATATCCACTAACCTTAACCCAAACCCTAACCCTAAGGTCCGACTCTACCGCACACTTACCCTACCCGCACCCTAACCCTAACTCACTTAACCCACCCCTAAACCTAAAGTCCGTCACTATCGCACACTTATCCTACCTGCACCCTAACCCACTTAACCCACCCTAAAACATAAAGCCCGTCACTATCACATACTCACCCTACCCGCACCCTAACCCTAACTCACTTAAACCGCCCCTAAACTACAGTCCGTCACTGTCACACACTTACCTTACCCGAACCCTAAGTCCGACACTACCGCACACTCACCTTTGCCACACCCTAACCCTAAATCCCTCACTATCGCACACTTACCTGTCCGCTTCCTAACCCTAAATCCCTCACTATCGCACACTTACCGAGTCACGCTCACAAGTTGCCCATGTCGGTCTTTCGGCTGTCAGGATTTCACCTTGTCGATCACCTTCGTTTTCGGTTGTTTGGTCTCTGTGTTTTGCGTGTCGGCGAACTGGCATTTCGGTCATCCAAAGTAGACCCATTGTAATAATGTTCATATTTCTCTAATTATCTCAAAAATCAAGTGAAAGGCAGAACTGCTTAGCCTCATATGAAAGTTCATAGCTGTATAAAGAAAATGCTACTAGCAGTATGTGTGTTCCTTAAATGGTTACTGAGATATCCTAAGCTGTTTATACAATATTACAAAAATTAATATTAATGTGTTTAATGTGTTATAAAAGTTGGTTTAAGAATTAGAATCAAATGAAATCAACCTCTGAAAAGGTTACTGTGTACTGAATAGTTTGCCCTTTTCAGTTTTTTTAGTAACACATATGGTTCTAGAGACATGAACATTTGTTTGAACTGTGAGGTGACAACTTCATTTTTTAAAGGCTTAGGCTATATCAATTAAATTTAGAGTCCAGACCCAAGAGAGTTCCATTGGAGGGAATGAGTTAAATTATTCTTCTCAAGGAGGTTTAAAATTGCTTGTTTGGGAAAAGATTTGTTTTACATTCATACTGACTACAAAGGAATACAAATTTTGTTAATTTGAGGGTAGAGCTGAGAAGCAGAATTTCTTTTTTTAGGGTAGGCAGAGCAAGAAAAGGTTTAATATGTGGGAGTGGCACATCCCTGTAACACCACTGCTATTTTGTGACTATTCTGGCTTCCTTCATTTAAGGCTTGCATACCTCTTGATTTTTACTCTTAATGTGTTATAGTTTGTTTTATTTTAATTTGTTTTTCTTTTACTTTGAAACTGAACCAAAAACAAAGTCCAAACTGGCCGTAATCTTTTATTATAAGTATAGAAAGTGACTGGTTCTTAAAATTGTTTTAGTATTTAAAGACTATCATGGTTATGTGAAGTTTGTCTGATGAAGGGTTTTTTAACCTGAAAGCGCTTACATTTTATAATAAAAAATTATGGCCAGTTTGGACTCTGTTTCGTTTATTTTTGGATCTGTTCTTACAAGAGGTTCGAGAGGAGTCCTTAAAGGAAGTTAAGAGGCTTGTGTTTTGCTACATTTTACTTTGAAATTGCTGTTTTTTTTTTTTTCTTGTTATTTGTTATTGTCATAGGAAAAATAAACTTTAAAAATGATCAATACACTGTAGGTTCAGGTTAAGGCACTTTAATCTTGCAGCAAGAAGACAAAAATGTGCTAATACAGAGTTTGTCTAACTAAAATCAGGAAGTAAGTTCATCTTTATACACTTTCTAATAAGACATTGCCTACCAAGCTGACGTAACAGATCACAAGTTTTAACATCATCATTTCATAGCAGCTGTTTGTTTATGATTTTCTGCTTGCACTATCAGTTTTATGAAAAACTTCCCAAGAAAAACAACGTGGCCTTGGTGACCACTGGTTAGATACAACTTCCCACTGTTATGTTACCATTCAAGGGTACTATAGCTAATTCGAGCACAAAGCAAGTACAGATTCTTCAAGCAGTCTTTTGTTTTATGTATCTCATAACACGAACAGAGCTGATTGTTCATATTCAGTCATATTATAGAAAACAGTATTGTTCTATTCATACATTTTCCTGACCTAGCAGATAATCACCTGCTTCTCAGTACATTTCCAAAAGGCATAAGCATGAATTTTGCTGTGCTAGCAAATACTAGGTCAGGGTGCATCTTGCAGTTTCAGAAAGCATACTGTGGTTTGAAAAATCATCTTATAATTTCATACAGAATTAAGCTTGTACATAAAATAGAATGAAATGTGTTAACCCTTTTTGCTTCTAATAAATATAAAAATGAATATTCTTCTGATAGTTATGTAAAGCTCTTGACTGTTCATTGATTGCAAAGGAATTAAATCTAGCTAATCTGAGAGAGAAGCTGAGGAGTAGAATTTCTTATTTAGGATAAGCAGAACAGAAAAGATTCATAGATTGTTACTAGGCTAATGACCCAGGGGGGTGCTTTCTAAGCCTAGTCATGTTTTCCTAAAAGAATGATGATGTCCTGTATCCAAAGAAGACATTGAGGACCAGGCATTTATAAGCTACCTCTGGCCATAAGGGACATGGGTGCCAGACCACTGTAAATTTCCTATTCCCCATCCACTGGTCTAGGTGGCACTTATTTTGTAATAAATGAACTCAGCTTCACATGCCTGTTCATGTTCTGTAGGAGAAGCAGTTTCTGGGACACATATCTCTCCAGCGTGTTCTGTTTAAGACACAGACAAAATTCAGGTCCTTAAACTTTGTATTTCTGGTGCTGTTTGACTTAGAATGTGTAGAAGATTCATAAGTGTGGGGTTTGCAGATGCCTTATAAGCCAGGCATAGAGCACCCCTCAAGCAATCTGTTGGAGACTGAGTATAGGGAATGGGCTTTAAAGCACTCTGCATAAGACAACTTTGTTATGCCTTGTATTCTTTTTGTAAGGTGCATCTGAGTTTGCTTTGGTTGCTGTGGTCACTGCATAAGCCTGATCAGGTACATACCAAATGGAGCATTGTACTATGTGACTGATCTGATAAGGGCAGAGTACAGTGAAGTAATGACCTCTTTTGACCTTGATGCCATACTTATAAATTAGAAAACAGAATGGCAGAAAAAAAATGGCAAAAAATAAAATACTTTATTCACAAGGTGATTTAAGGTACTCAAGCAGTAGGGCGCCATTTTCAAAAAGAAACATGCAGTGGTAGAATCAGGAGCGCTCAGCTCCCCAACCCATTAGTGCACACACAGTAAGTGTTGCTTCTTCTTTGTTCATTATCCATTACATTCTGTGGTAATTGTTAATACCATATTGAGAATGGATACATTGTTTTGTTGACTGTACACCTTCTCTACCCTACTTTGCTATAGAACGCAATTGCAATGCTTCTTGATTCACCGAGTTCCATAACAGTATTTTTATCACAGTAGTCTGTCCGATATCTACAGAATTATGTAGAATTGCTTGTACTGTGTGTTAGGGGTTGTACAGTATTTGTATTAGCCATTCCCATATCGGCATTTATTTTTCAGTAGCTGTGCTTGCAATTTAGAGGCTGGATAAGACCTAGGTATTATTGTACTACCTCCAATTTGTTGAATTGCATAATACTTTCTTACTGTTGCAATTTAGAGGTGTTCTCCCAACCTAGAATTGTTGTTTAATAAGGAATGAATTACCATATAAATTACTGTTAGATAAGCTGTGTCTCTTCATGCTCTCACCATATCGGTCCATTTTCTCCTTTCCTTCCTTCACATCTAATCTAGTTCTGTTCCTTCCCTCCCTCACTCTGCCTGTGTCTCGCTGTCTGCTTTCATTCTCCCCTCTCCTCTCTTTCTCTTCTACCTATTTTCTAGTGCCATCTCTAATCTCCTCTTCTCTTCTGTTTTCTTTCAGAATACAGTAGGTGGTAACAGCAAACAGGAGTGTTCCCCTCCCTCTTGGGCTCAAATTAAACCAACAGAGCATTTGTTCATGAATACTGACTGTAATTAAACTGCTCGAAATTGTATTATTTGGCTACAGTGTTACATTTGTACCATGCAAATTGCGTCAGGGCTGCAGTCGCCATTGTTAGTACCTGTCTGCACCCCCCCCTTTACCACCCTTTACTGCAAGTCTGTATATCCCTCTAAACCTCCAGTTTTCCCCTCTCCTTTACCACTTCAGTGGCCTTCTCATAATAACACCTTATTTGAAATTTCCACTTGTGTTTTGCAGAATCTTGATAGAAATTCTACATACACTTCAAGACTTGCTTACATTGTGTAACAACTTACCTGAACTGATAGTTTTCTATAGGCCTCCTCTCCACCATTTTACCAGTCTCGGATCTTGTTCTGTCCTGCTTGGGCTCACTCCACTCCCCTACCCTGCCCCCATTCCTCACTCACCCCCACTACCTCTGAATTTATAGTCATGCAGTCACGCCCACTCCACATTCCAACCAATCCCAACACACCCTTCCCCCTACACCTCTATATCTCTTCACAAATACATTCCTTCTCAGCATACCCAATTTTAACCTAGGCGCCTCCACCCCTTGAATCTTTAAAGCTACACACCTCTCTCTTCCTAAAACTACTGCAGCTCCCTTATTGTTATCCATCCCCACTATAATCTTCATACTACCATGCACAACACCTTTCTTACACCACTATACTTAACTCTTCTTCTAACCCTCCTCTGTCTTCTTCTCCAACTCCCCTATCTCCCATATTTTACCTACTCCCCTCCCTACCACATCACCTCCTCTCTCCACAAACAAGAACCCCTCTACTCTGCCTACATCTCCCCCTACCTATACCACATCAACAACCCCCTCCTCTTGCACAAAATACACTTTGTGACCTCTAAAACCTCTTACACCCCCAACTCCATCTTCTCCTACTTTTCCCATATTCCCCACCCAACTTTCTCCCCTACCCCCCATCCAAACTCCATAAATACTCTCTGACTTCTGCCCCTCAATATTTAAACAAATTTCTGTCCTTCTCTCAGGTGATATTCACCCAACCCTGGACCTCCAACCCATCTAAATTCCAACCCCCCATCCCCACTATCCTCTTCCTGTAAATCACTCCACTATTTGCCACTTTTAATGCCCAAAGCCTCTGTAATAAGATAGCTAACTTTCATGCTTGGCTCTCCCACTACCGGGATATCCTAACCATCTTCGAAACGTGGCTCAAGCCCCACCTAAAAGACTTTGAAATTACCCCTCCCAACTGTAAAATCATTAGAAACAACAGACATCATAAAAAAGGGGGTGGAGTTACCTTACTTTTCTCCTCTTCCCTCACAGTCACTCCCTGCACCAATCCTATACCTCAGTTTTCTACAGCTGAACTAACCCTGGCCCCCTAAAAGATTAACAATCATAAAAATATACTGATAGTTGCCCTTTACATCCCACCAGGTAACAATATCCCAATAATTGAAGATATCCTTTCCTGTCTTTCATCTAATATTTCCAATAAAACAATTATTGTAGGAGACGTTAACATCAACTGGGAATCCATCCGCTCAGTCTCTTCAGCCCACAACATAAACCTATATGTTTTTTCCCAATTAGTTAACTCTCCCACCTTGACTGGATACTTGTTTCCCATCCCAACAATATCACTGGTAGTGGAACCCTCCCTAACTCACTTAGCAATCATTTACCAGTATTTGCACTCCGCTCTTTCTCCGCCCTGCAAACAAACTGGAACCCCCCTGAAACCCTTCCTCTAGATGATGCTGTTGCATATTTCAACTCCTCCTTCAATAACATACTCAGTAGTTTTGCCCCCCCTCCAGAACTAAAAGAGTAAAATCCAAAACAGCCCCATGGCTTTCTAAAGATACCATTAAGCTCATGCATACCCAAGATAAACTGTGGAAATGGCACCAGAAATCTAAAACACCAATCTCTCTTACAGAATTCAAACAACTTAGAAATTTAGTTAAAAAACAAATTGCCTCTGATCGAAAATCTTATTACTCTCAACTCCAAAACACTCATAAAACTAAATAATAAAAGTCTTGCAGCAGTATCTTCACCCTCCTAAGCCCTGGCACAAAAGACAGTCCTTGCCCTGACTCCAGTGCACCAGACCAACTCATAGCCTCCAACTTTAACACTTTCTTCATAAACTCAATAACCAGACTAACCACAACATTCCCAAAAAACTATCTCCTCCACCCTCATCTACCTCCTCACAATTCTCTACCTCCACCACAAATACTACTCTCCTCCCTCCTTTCTCTCTTAAAACTGTGCACATCAGCACTGTAAAAAAAACTTCTTTACAAACTAAAGCTCTATTCTAATGCCCCAGATAACTTACCTTCCCACTACATTAAACTAGCTGCTGATGGCATTGCTCTCCCTATCAGCATATTAATTAACCGGTCAATCCAAGAATCCTATGTGCCCCGCCTCTAGAAAAAGGCCTTCATCATTCCTCTACACAAAGGAGGTAATAACACTACCATCTCCAATTTCCACCACATAGCCATACTCTCCCCTGTCTCTAAAATACTGTATTCACATTCAGCTATTACCTCACCTTCTAGACAACCATCTTCTAACCCCAACACGACATGGCTTTAGACCAGGTCACAGTACCAACACTGCCCTCCTTTCTTTCCTTGACAATATCAACCATGCATGTGACTCCGGTAAAATAGTATCCTCCCTTTTCTTAGACTTATCCAAGGCCTTTGATGCCATCTCCCACTCCTTACTACTAGAAAAGCTCTTTAACCTCAATCTCTCTCTTTTAACCATCAATTGGTTCTCAAGCTACCTCTCAAATAGGCAACAGGCTGTTAAATGGAAGAACTGTACCTCCTCCTATTTAGACACCCTTACAGGCATTCTTCAAGGCTCAGTACTGGGTCTTTACTCTTCAAAATCTTTATAAATAATTTCTATCATTGCATACCCAATACTAAACTCGTCCAATATGCTGATAACTCGACTATCATCTGCTCTGGTCCATCTCTCCCCTTCCTCCTGCAAGCTACTCAAGCAGCCTTTTCTAGTACTGAGGCTTGGATGCTTAACAGTCATCTAGCTCTTAATCCATCCAAATCCAAAGTTATGATATTCACTCCTACATAAAACACCAAAATAGATAAAAACTCCTTCATCATAACAAGTCATAATAAGACATCAATTGAAGTAGTCTTCCATACCAAGCTTCTTTGAGTTATTATTGATGAACAACTCAAGTTTGATATACACCTTTAAACTATCATTAAAAAATCTCACCAGAAGCTTGGTATGCTTTACCGTCACAGTCGCTTTCTAACCCCCTCTTCTAAGCTTACTCTTTCAGCAACCTATCTTCTCCCCTCTCTTATGTGTAGCGCTCCCATCCTTATCAATCTCCAAACCTCTCTCAAAGGCTAAACTGGCATCCTTTTACAATAAAATTGCAAAGTTTGCCAAGGTGCCAAATCATCTTTATATCACTGCAACTCTCTACACTCTTTAAACTGGCTGGAGCTTCCCCACTATCTCTTTTACATTCAAATCTCCACTGCCCACAAAGTCATTTTCAAGCCCTCACACTGCCCTTCTCTTGCTACTACCTTCACTATCATCTTACTGACCGATCCCTCAGATCTAACAATCAAAACCTTCTCAAAATATATAAACCATCACGCACTCCTGGCCCACTCCTATTATCTCATTCCTTAGCATGGAAGTGGAACTCCCTTCCTCCCTACATTTGAACTAGACAATCTCCCTCTACCTTCAAAAGCTTGCTTCACTCTTACCTCTCTTCCAAATGGGAATACTCCTGCTCCCACCCCTCCTAATCTATACACCACACCTTCTGCTTTCCACTCCACTTCCATCTTGTATTTCTTCTCCTACTCTCCTCCTCACTCATAGGTTCATAGGTTCATACTAGGCTATCTGCCCTAGGGCATTTATAAGCCTAGCCAGAGTGTGTGTGGCTTTCGCCACCCCTTGGGATGAGAATACTACGCCCATTTAGGGTTTAGTTTACTGTGCCTCTGTCTTGTAGTGACACAGAGATGACCCCCGGGGTATACCTACGATCTCCAATCCACTCGTCAAGATTTCTCTTGAAGAGAGTTAGTGAGGGGCTCTGCCTAACATAGACTGGGATTCTGTTCCAGAGTGTAGGGAGCCTCTGGGTTATGAATCTGTCCCTCCAGCACATCCTATTTATTTCTGTGTTGAGGTTCAAATCTCTTGCTCTTGTGGCTCTGATGGATTTGGATTTTCTTAGGTGGCGCATGTCCATTAATTCCAGATTGGACATGGCTTTGTACGTCAGGCATAGATCACCTCTGAGTAGGCGGTATGCGACTGAATAGAGCTGGAGTTTCTTCAGCCGGGCAGCATATGACATATGTTTCAGACCCTTTATCCTCTTGGTGAGGAACTTTGGGGTCTTTCTAACTGCTGCAGGTGTCGGGTAAGATACATCCCAAATGGGGCATTGTACTCAATCATAGGCCTGAGAAGAGAAGAGTATAGGGGCACAATGACCTCTCTTGATCTAGATGTGAATCCCTTCATAATAAGGTGGGCAATATAGAAGGTCTTCCTAACCACCTTGGCAATGTGAGTGTCAAATGAGAGGTTACTGTCGACTTGGGTCCCTAGGTCCCTGATTACCTCTTCCGTACTTAATGGATTACCGGTAACTTGTTTTTCCCAAAGGGTATGACTATACATTTTTTGGTGTTCAGTTTAAGGCCATGGCTCTGGCACCAATTATCCGTTTCTATGAGGCCTTTCTGAAGGATGCTTGTGTCCGCTGGAGTGTCAATTGCAGTCATCTGCGAACTTTGTCGGCCACAATCCTCCTATGTTTGCTTGCACCTCGGAAAAATAAATGTCGAACAAGAGGGGTCCCAGGACTGAGCCCTGTGGGACACCGCTTGTGACTGGCTTAGAGTCTGACATGGCTCCAGCAATTCTGACCTTGTGGGTTCTGTCCTTGAGCCAGTTTGCAACCCATCTTGTGACATATGGGTTTACATTTAAGCTGGTGAGTTTGTCAATGATGCCCGAGTGGGGTATTGTGTCGAAGGCTTTTGCAAGGTCAAGGTAGGCTGTGTGAACTGCCTTACCCTCATCAATGGCCTTAGTGACAGTTTCAAAAAAGTCGACTAGGTACAAAAGGCAGGATCTGCCTTTGACAAAGCCAAATAGGGTAAGATCCAATGTCTGTATGTCCCCAATGTCTTTGTTTATGAGTTCCATAATGATCCATCCCATAGCTTTGCAGACCAGGCTCGTCAAGCTTATGGGGCGGTAATTTCCAGGGTCCGTAGAAGCACCTCCTTTGTGGAGTGGGACCACTGTTGCTGTATGCCACTCTTTGGGTACGTATCCTGTAGTAAGGCTAAGATTAAACAGCAGCCTTATGTGCGGGTTTAGTTCCTCTTGGAGTTCATGTAGCACGCAGCCCAGGACACCGTCCGGTCCCATTGATGCTGTGTTTTTAGCTTTGGAGAGGGCGGCTCTCACCTGGGCATCTGAGATGTTAGGGAGGCTACACTCTGCTGGGATAGATATTTCTCCTTTTGGGGGGGGGGCGGAGAAATTTGCACTGAACCTGTCTGCCAGAATGTTGGCAATATCTGTGGGTTTAGTGTATTTTGAGTCATTTTGGACTAACTCTGGGCATATCTGGGAGTTTCCACCCAGGTTTCTAACATAGCTAAAAAAGGCCTTGTGATTGTCTTTTGTGTCTTTTGCGATTTTTCTCTCAAAGTTGGCCTTGGATGATTTTATGAGTGATCAAGTTTTTGCTAGTACTGATCAGAGATGCCTTCCCTTTTGGGGATTTTGCTCTATCATGTAGTAGCTTCCTCCTCCTGTTGTAAAGTTTGTTAATGGCTGGGGTCCACCAGACAGGACGCCTGCCTTTGTGGGAATGGGTCTTGGTTTTATTAGGGATTGCATGATCCATGCATTCTTGAAGGTGTCCGTAGAAGGCATTTATAAAGGATTCAGCGGTGTGGGTTGTGGTTTCCACTGGCCCAGGGGCCTTGAAAGATACCACTTCAGTCTTAAGAAGTGTGAAGTCGGCTTTTGAGAAATTCTTCACTGTGATCTTCTGTGCAGGGGGTGGGGGTGGGATGTAGATTTCCAGTGAGATTAATTTATGGTCTGATCTCACCAATGAGGGGTATACTTCTGGTGTGGAGCAATTTGTCCCCATGTTTGTGATGATCAGGTCTAGTATATTATCTCCTCTTGTGGGAGTGGTGACTAGTTTTTCCATCGCATTTGAGTTTATGAATTTGAGCTAGGGTGTTGGGGCTTGGTTAATGTTCCCAGTCTATGCTTGGGTAGTTGAAGTCTTCCAATATGATGGTATTTGGAGAGACATTCATACTCCTGTGTCTTCAGGAAGGCTGAGTGGGGTTCCTGAGTTTGAGAGGGTCGTCTGCAGCATGCTACAAACTGTAGGGCAGATGTCCTTCAAGAATGCAACTGCAGTCATAACATATGGGTTGTCCTGCCTCAGGCAGCCCTTGGTCGGCCGGATTCCAAAGTCTGGGTCCGGCGTCAGCTGGTGTCGCCTCCTCTCCGACGTCAGAACGGCTGGAGTATAAAGACATCGGCCGACGCCATCTTCTTCAGTCTTTCTTGCCGCACGGTGCCCGAAGCAGAAGCAGTTCGCAAGTGCCGGTCGGTCAGCTCCTGGGTTTTCAGTACCGAAGTCATCTAAAAGCTAAGTACCCCGTTGGGGAACATTTTTTCTTGCCTCAGCCGATGTCAGAACAAATTGAGAAAGTTAATAATTGTTTGTCTTGTGGTAAACAAATACCTCATAAGGACTTCCATTCTTATTACCTCCCTTGCCTGGGCCCAAACCACGACGTCTCGGCCTGTGCTGCCTGTGCTTGCTTTAATAAGCGCACTCTCAGGTGCCGGGCAGAATTTGCCAAAGACTTTTTCGGCTAATCTTTCGCTTATATCATGCCGTCGGAACAACCGACATCTCAATCTACCAAAAAACGAAAGTACTGGGACCGACATCCTCGGCCCGCGTCCTCCACCGATACTCCTCCTAAACCCTCCTCGAGTGCTTCGGTCCCTTCGGAAGTGGTAATTCAACCGCTCCAGGCCGATGACACAGCGTTAACACGTCCTTCGGTCTCGGAGTCTACACCGGTGCCGGTTGTTGATTTTCCTCCATCTACCCGACACCATTCCTGTGGACAAGGTTACTCCTGCACGTGGGGCAGCTAGGCCTCCTGTATCCATGTCCATCAAGGCCTTTGCATGTGCTAAGGCCGCCAGCCAGGCCAAGGCCCATCCTAAACCTACTGCCCAGGCCCCTTCTTCTGATAAACAGATCATGTCTCTTGCTGCAGATCTTATTTCTCTTATCAGAGGGTCTCACCCTCATCCAGACAGAGGTTCTCAGCCGCCTGCAGAGAAAAGGCCCAGACCTGAGCAGGCCAACAACCTCTCTTCAGATGAAGCCTCTGGGGATTCTGAGCATTCAGGCACCCAAGAAGAATCCTTCCAAGCCTATGAGGACTCTGATGCTGAGGAATCAATTCCCTCTGCCTCTCCTCCAGAGGATTTTTCGTTCGGTGAAGTCCTACACTCCATGAGGGAGCATTTTAAATGGCAGGGTCAGGAATTCTCTGATTCCAGGAAAAGACTACGTACCTTCCTCAAGCTTCCCCAGCACAGACCTTTAGCTATCCCTCCAGTTATGGATGTCCTGGATGATGTTTTCTCCGACTCCAGTGCTAACCCTGATTCTCTCCCTCCTGCTCCTGTCAAGCCAGACAGATATTATAGGGTCCCTGACACCCACAAACATCTCTTTAAGGCCCATTCTGTGGATCTAGAAACTATTTCACAGGGCCCCAAGGGAGTGGCTACTTCCACAGCCAAGAATCCACTGCCAGCGGATAGGGAAGCTAGGTCCTTGGAGAGATGGGGTAAAAAAGTTTATACCTCTACTACCCTGGCCATGAGGTCACTTAACTGCCTTTTTCATATGTTTCAGTACCAGGATTTTTTACTGGATGATTTACAGAAAAAGATAGCCTCTCCTGAGCCTATTGATAGAAAGGCATTGCAGAATCTAGTACATAACACTCAGCAGGTTAGCAATCATTTTCTTCAGTGTGGTTATGATGCATTGGAGGCTTCATGTAGGGCAGCTATGACTGGGGCTGTTATACGTAGACATGCTTGGTTAAAAGAACAGTCACTGCCAGACCATGTTAAAGTAACGTTACTTGATGCACCTCTGGAAAAACAGAAGCTTTTTGGTGCTAATGCACAAGATGTGTTGAAGTCCATTGAGGAAAAAGCTAAATCAGTACAGACAGTCATTCAAGATTTCCTCCAGGTTATAAAAGCAGCCTCCCAGATTCAGCAGGAATTGGCCTTCAAAGAATTGGTCCTTTCCAGACACTGACAAGTTTCAAAGGGGAAAAAACAGGCATGCCCGAGGTAGAGGGCAATACCGAGATTCTACAGGGGCAGCCAATGGCAACCACCAAATCAAAGAAGTGGCAGACAGTCCAGCTGCACCACAAGGACAACCACAATGATAGCAAACTTGACTTTCATACCGCCTTGGGATACAAAGGTTCAAAGAGAAGCACCTTTGGGGAAAATTATCCTTATTCTCAAAAAACTGGCATATCTTAACCAAGGACAAATGGATTGTGGATTTAATAGACAAAGGTTACAGATTCCACTTCCATACTTTACCAATAAGACAAGGCATGCCAAACCTGCCACTTCATCAAAGGGCAGAGGCACTCATTCAAGTTTCAAAGCTGTTAAATATAAAAGCAATAGAAAAGGTCCCTCCACAGGAACAAGGCCAGGGATTTTATTCAAGACTGTTCCTTGTTCCAAGAAAGGAAAACAAATGGAGGCCTATACTGGACTTCTCTACTCTAAATACTTATCTCATTGTGCCAAAGTTCAAAATGCTGACGTTGCAGCAACTCCTTCCCATGCTGGGCAAGGGGTCTTGGCTGGTCACTCTGGACCTCAAGGAGGCATACCTGCATGTCCCAATCAGACAAAGCTGCAGAAGATACCTCAGATTTCTTGCAGGGACAGAGCATTATCAATTCTCAGCATTGCCGTTTGGCTTATCTACTACGCCCAGAGTGTTCACGAAATGCCTGGCATCAGATGTGGCATGAATGGATGCTGCATCCTCACATTTTCTCACAAATAACAAGGACATGGGGAAGACCGGACATAGATCTCTTTGCTTCTCACATGAATCATCACCTGGAAAAGTTCTGTACAAGGACCCACCATCCTCTAGCCTGGAAAACGGATGCTCTCTCCTTCAGCTGGAATTCCCTAACAATTTATGCATTCCCTCCTCTACCACTGCTGACCAAGGTGATACTGAAGATCAAAGCAGAACAACCAACAGGCATTTTGATAGCTCCAGACTGGCCAAGGCAGCACTGGTACCCATTAATGTTGAGCATAACTCGGACCAAACCGTGGCCTCTGCCACTATGGCCTCTGCTTCTAACACAAAATGATTACAGGACTGTTCATCAAAACCTGAAAACATTGCATCTGACAGCCTGGAGGTTACCATAACTCCTTCCGATATCTCTCTTTCCAAAAAAGTTCAAGAGATCTTACTGGAAGCACGCAGACCTTCCACCAGAAAAACCTATTCATTCAAGTGAAAGAGATTCATCATCTTCAAGTGAAAGAGATTCATCATCTGGAATGCTAACAGGGGTCAGGATACAACAGTATTTGAGTATACCTCAGATATTGGAATACTTGGCAGAAATGTTTCATACTGGTCTCTCATATTCTTCCATAAAGATTCATGCCTCAGCAATCTCAGCAAAATACAACTGTGATCCACCTGTGTTTTCACATCCTTTGCTAAGACAGTTCCTAAGAGGGATAAAGAATATCAAACCTCCCAGGAAACCGCCAGTACCTGCATGGGACCTCAATTTCGTCTTGGAAAAATTAACTCTCCCTCCCTTTGAACCAGCAGCAACTTCAGAAATGCAATTTTTCTCATGGAAAACGGTTTTCCTATTGGCAATCACATCAGCAAGAAGAGCCTCGGAGATACAGGCACTCATGGCAGTACCTCCTTTTCTCATTTTTCATCAGGACAGAGTCTCTCTAAGAACCAATCCTTCATTCATGCCAAAAGTAATTTCCAGGGTGTCTGTAACTCAAGCCATTCACCTGCCTACTTTCTTCCCCAATCCTCAAAACAGGGGGGAAGAACTGCTGCATACTTTGGACACACACAGGCAACTACGCTACTACTTGGACAGAACTAAGGCCACCAGAAAGTCTGACCAACTGCTTGTAGCCTATGCTGCTGGAGTACAAGGAAAAGCAATCTCCAAACAAACAATTTCCAAATGGATTGGACATTGCATCAGATTCTGCTATTCTTTTCATGGAAAAAGTGTGCCAGCCAATATTAGGTCACACTCCACCAGAGCTATAGCCACATCCACAGCTTTCCTAAGAGGAGTGGCTACAAAGGACATTCTAGAGGCTGCTACATGGAGCTCCGTGCATACTTTTACCAAGCACTACAACCTGCCTTTATACTCCAGATCCCGAGCAGGCTTTGCTTCGGCAGTCCTGCAGGGCATTTTAGCTACACCATCACTTTCTTAGTTCCAGCCAATGTTATGACTGCAGTTGCATTCTTGAAGGACATAGTACAGTTTTGTACCTACCATAAATGTAGATGTCTGATAGATATGCAACTGCAGTCAGATTTTCCCACCCTCCTACCCCTCTGCAACCTTCTTTATGGGTCCACTCCCCCTATTCCTATTAGCTGGGGGTATCTCCTATGGTGTATCTGTTTATTACTGTTGTGCATGTCTGGAATTGTTTATCCATTCACCAAATTTAGCCTTCCTAGGAGGGCACCTGGCATCTGGGGCAAGAAACACTGAAGAAGATGGCGTCGGCCGATGCCTTTATACTCCAGCCGTTCTGACGTCGGAGAGGAGGCGACACCAGTCCACGCCGGACCCAGACTTTGGAATCCGGCTGACCGAGGGCTGCCTGAGGCAGGACAACCCATATGTTATGACTGCAGTTGCATATCTATCGGACATCTACATTTATGGTAGGTACAAAACTGTACTTTTTGCCTATGGTTAGTTGCACCTGGATGGTCTCCGTTGCTTTGTGCGTTGCCACTAACCTGGAGGTGTGGGTATCTTTGATGAATATGGATACTCCCCCTCCTTTTGTGGTTAACTCACCCTCCCCTTTTTCACTTTCTCCCAACTCTTTTACCTCCTACTATTTCTTTTTTCCGATGACTTTATCAACCTATGTAAAGCATTACAGCTGTCTTAAACTAAATTGTTGTATTAACTCCACTGTATTTACAGTTATAATACTCTGTAAATTTCATAAGAAATTGTACATTGAATTGTATCTTTAACATTGTAATTGTTTTTGTCTGTTTGTATATATTCACATGGAGCTTTTCTCCGTGGGCCTCCATTGAAAAAGGGCTCAGTCTGGCCCAATGGACTATCCCGGTTAACAAACTGCAAAGAAATAAATAAAAACGAATACATGGTAAACACTTTCATTCATTCACGTCTGATCAAGTTCAATGTTGAATGAAAGGGCTTACCGAGTATTCTGCAAACGTAGTCAGCTGTAAACCTTCAGCATTTGCTTCCACCTCAGAGAAATAGATGCCAAAAAGGAGTGGGCCCAGTATAGATCTCTGGGGGACTCCACTGGTGACTGGCCTTTTAGTGTAGGTGGCCTCACCTATTTTGATCTCCTGGGTCTTAGCAGTGAGCCAGTTGGCTGTCCAGCAGGCAATAGAAAGTGTTTATACCTAATTTAGTGAGCTTATCTATAATGTCTGAGTGGGGTGTTGTATCAAAAACCTTGGCCAGGTCGAGGAAAGTTGTGGTGATCCTCTTAAAGAATCCACCAGATTTAATAAGAATGATTCTTCTTTAACAAGGTGGAACTGTCATGGGTCCAGCATTTGCAGGTTACCTGTGTCTTCCTTTGTCATGTCCATGATGATTCTTTCCGTGGCCTTACATATGAGGCTGGTTAGACTTATGAGCCTTTAGTTACCCAGATCGGTGGTTGGACCTCTTTTGTGCAGAGGAATGAATGTAGTGGTCTTCCATTCCTCGGGCACAAAGCCTGACTGTAGACTCCAGTTAAAAAGTGATTCAAATGGACCAGAGAAGTCATGTTTCATGCTATTTAGTAATCATCCCGGGATGTTAGTGCAGTAATGTTCTTTGTGTTTCACTGTTGCAGTCCTGACTGTTGGGCTTTCCTGTTGTGAAATCCCTTGGCTGGCCTGACTACCAGAGAAAACTGTTTTAGCCTCCCAGGCTGGCTGACACCCTTACTGATGTCAGTACGCTCAGGTATAAAGAAAGCCAGTTTGTGTCATAACTTTAGTGTTTTCGTGCTGCCGGAGCATGCAGTAGTATACAAGTGCATCGGTCAGTCTGCACTAGAGAGAAGTTGTTGGAAGGATAAGTACCCCATTGGGGAGCCCTTTTCTATTTTACTTAACTCTTGTCAGATAAAGTAAATAATTGTCTCCACTGTGGAAAACAAATCCCTCACAGAGATTTCCATACTCTTTGTGTTACTTGATTAGGCCAAGACAAACGATGTCAGTAATTGTGGTTTTTGTGCTAGGTTTATCACTAGAATGATTAGGCATAGGGCTGAATTCTTAGCTCATTTTCTAAGACAAGAATCAGTTAAGCCGTGTTGATGGCGTCTGCTGGTCACCCCGATCTTGAGCTGCATAAGCGCAAAAAAGAGAAGAAACTTAAGCTAAAGTCATCAGATAACAATGAGGCGCCTTTGCAGTTCCCTTCAACATTTGAAACAGCAACCCAGGCCTTTGTCGAGACCCTTTTGGAATCCTACATGCCTTTGGTTCCTTCAGCTTGCACTACTCATGTTTTCAACTCATCGGTTGGGTCCGAGGTCACTCAGCAGGCCATGGCTTCCAACAAGTGCTCATTAACTGGCAATACAACAAGGCCTAGGCAGGCCTGCTGTGGTGCATTTCCACAGAGAGTCAGGCACCAGGGCATTGGACATACCTAGGCCTAAGGCCAAACTCACCCCAACGAAAGACAGTGTGGCAATGCCTCCGCCTAGGCCTATGGGCTCTGAGTTACCAGGATCCCAATTGGACTTGATTAAGCTGGCTGAAGACTTAATTAACATTGTAAGGGCCTGACAGACCACAGATGAAGCCACCCCAGGGAAATGAAAAAGGGATGACTGAACTGATCTTTTTCCAAATCCCTTACTATCTGAGGGGGATTCAGACTTGGAAGACTCTGGCTCAGAGGAAGGACCCTCTTAACATCCTTTGTGGAATCAGATTCTGAGGAGAACCTTCCCTTGTCTTCACCTTCAGAGGATCAAACATTTGGGGAAAGTCTTCATGATGTGAAGCAGCATTTTCAGTGGGAAGCACAACTTTACCCCCAGGCCAAGAAGAGAGCTAGGGAGTTCTTGGACCTCCCTGAAGACAGACCTTTAGCTATCCCTCCCATTTTGGATGGGTTAGAAGATGTTTTCCATGATGCCTTCATGAACTCTGACTCATTTCCCCCTGCTCTTAGGAAACCAGACACATTTTGTAGGGTGCAAGACACCCATAAATATCTGTTTAAAATCCTTCAGCTAATCCAGAAGTTGTTAGTCCAGGGCCTAAAGGGACTAGGGCCAGTGCCTCCAAGAATCCTCTGACCAAGGACAAGGAGAGTAGGGCCCAAGATAGATTCAGAAAAAAAGGTATACACCTCAACTACCCTGTCTCTGAGAGCCCTCAACTATCAATTCCATATGATCAAATATCAGCAAACCATATTGGATCAACACAAGCAAGGAATTTCTGGGCTTGTCACTCCACTTCCCAGGTGGCTAAACACTCGCTGCATTGTGGCTATGATACCATGGAGGCATCCTGCATGGCAGCTGTCACTGGTTCAGTAATTAGGAGACATGCATGGCTTAGAGAGCAATCTTTCCCTGATCATGTAAAGGCTAACCTTTGGATGCTCCCCTTGACAAAGGCAGATATTTTGAACCAAAAGCTGAGGCAGTACTCAGAAAGATGGAAGAGAAGGCAAAGTCCTTGCAAACGTTTAAGGACTTCCTGCAAGTACAACTACCTAGATTCAGCAGGAACTTTCTAGCCAAGTACTGGTCCTTTCCTACCCACCCTAGCAGTAAAGAGAGAAGGCCTCAAAAGGACAGAGCTTCCAGACAAAGGCATCACCAACAGAAATCAAGGCAGTGGACCTCTGAAACACCTAGGCGAGGGAGTTCTAGGTCACAGCCTCCAGCCAGAGAGCAGTTATGACTCTCTCCCTCTGCTCCACTCTCTCACCACCACCTCAAAACTAGGAGGACTGTTTCTCTTCCTCCAGAACTGGACCCACATTACTTCAGGTCAATGGGTTTTAAACATTATTGCACATGGTTTCAAACTCACTTTCAGTGAGCCTTTAGTATACTCAGGTTTCCCAGATGTACCCCCACATCAAAGAACTCAGGCTCTCAAACAGATACAGATTCTGTTTTCTCAGGGAGGAGTAGAGCCAGTTCCAGAGGAACAAAGAGGGAAAGGCTTTTACTCAAGGTTATTCCTAGTCCCAAGAATAGATGGATCTTGACACCCTGTCCTGGTCCTGTCCAGCCTAAACCAATTCCTCAAGCTGCCCAAGTTCAAAATGCTGACACTTCAAAAATTACTGCCCACGATAACTTATCAGGCCTTCATGGTCTCGATAGACCTAAAGGATGTCTACTTACACATTCCTATTCAAAAATCACACAGAAGCTTTTTTTTGCTTCAGAGCAAGCTCCTGTCAGTATCAGTTTTCAGCTCTGCCCTTTGGATTGTCTAGCTCCAAGGGTTTTCACAAAGTGCTTTGCACCTGTCGTTGCTTACTGCAGAACCAAAGGGGTCCAGATTTACCCTTATCTTGACAATTGCCTAATACAATTTGCAGGCATTCCAAAGATCAACAAAGATCTGAAATTCACATGGGACCTCCTGACTTCTCTGGGGTTCCCTCTAAACCTCAAGAAATCCATCCTGGTTCCGTCCAAGTAGATCGTCTTCTTGGGAGCTCTCCTGGACTCTTCCCTCCCGAGGGTCTTCCTTCCCCCAGACAAGGTCACCTATTTAACAAGTTACTTCCTACAGAGACAGGAATATGAAAGCATGACAGACAGGGAATTCCTTAGAGCTCTGGCATTCATGGCATCCTGTATTCTCATGGTACCCGTAGCCAGGCTGCACCAAAGGAAGCTGCAGTGGTACCTGAAGAGCATGTGGTGGCAGAGCTCTCAATTACTGAACACTCAAATTCCCTTAATACCTTGTCTCAAGCAGAAGTTCACATGGTAGGCACAGGCGTGTACTCAAAATCAGAGCCTGCCTTTCAGATTCTTGCCCCAGGGCCAAATCCTCACCACGGATACCTTGGAGACAGTATGGGGGTCCTTACCCAATACCTCCAAACTCAAGAATTATGGCAGGCTCAACACAGGAGGAGGCACATAAATTAGAAAGAACTCATGGCAGTACAAAATAGTTTGCTGGCTTTCAGGAATGGATGGAACCCAGGGGTCATCTAACAAATAAATACCACAGTCATGTTGTAATAAACAGGCAGGGAGACATACATTCCTACTCTCTGTGCCATGTAACCATGCAAATATGGGAGATAGCACAATCCCTAGGTCTGCATCTCATGGCACAATACCAGCTGGGTGAAAATGACACCCTGGCAGACCACCTCAGCAGGAATCTGACAGACCCCCATGAATGGCATCTCCATCTGGAAGTTTTTAAAACAATAACACAGCAATGGGGGGAGGTCCCCCAGGTGGACATATTTGCCAGCTAGGACAGCGCTCACCTGGAGAAGTTCTGCACCAGGACAAGGCAGACATCTGCATGGAGAACAGATGCCTTCTCCTTCCCCTAGGCACACTGCTTCATTTCTGCCTTCCCCACCATTACCCCTGTTACCTCTAGTGCTTCTGAAGATCAGGGAGGAGGGCTCCAAAACTATCCTGATGGTACTGAACTGTCTCATGCAGCACTGATTTCCTCTTTTATTTTACCTCAGAGGGTGGACCTCCTCACCCAGAACAAGGGGAGGATTGTGCTCCTCAACCTTCAGACTCTCAGCCTGGTTTATTCCACAGTGCCCTACTGCACATCCAACTAGAGTCAGCAGGTGAAAAACATTTTAAAAGAGTCTAGAAGGCCTAGAACTAAGAAATCGTACTTAGCCAAATGAAAAAGGTTCTCGGTTTGGTGACAGAAACATCGGCTTCAGCCAAATTTTGTTAACATTCCTAACATTCTAGAGTACCTGGCCAACCTAGTAAAGAAAGGTTTCTCTTATTCCTCCATCAGGATACATGCCTCAGCCATTTCTTTCCACATTCCTAGTCATCGTCCAGTTTATTCTCACTCCTTGCTGAAGCAATTTCTTAGGGGAGTTATTCACATTAGAGGCAGCCACTTGGTCTTCTGTGTATACCTTCAGTAGGCACTACAACCTGGCAACCTTTTCCAAGTCTACAGCAGGTTTTGCATCAGCCATCCTGCAGGGAATCCTCTCCTCTTCTTAATCTCCTTCCACCCTCTCTAAAGCTTTGGAAATCTTCTTAACCGTCATGACTGCATCAGTGAAACTGAAGAACATGGTACAACTGTGTACAGTTATCATAAATGTAGATTTCGATTGTATGCACTATTACAGTCTTTTTTCCCTCCCTCCTACCTCCTCAGCCTATAGGTAGGCTACTAGAATCCACCAAGGAACCTGCACCTCCCAATCCTGGTTTGGGCCCACTCTACCTTCACCCATCTTAGGTACACTTGGGGCCTCCTTGGATCCCCACTAACCTGGTCCTTCAAGGCTACACTTGGGGGGGCTCCTTCTAAGTAGGTCAAGAAAATACTGAAGAGTTGATGCAGCTTGGCTTCCTTTATAACGCAGCATACTGACATTGGTAAGGGTGTCCGCCAGCCTGGGAGGCGAAAACAGATGTCCTTCATGGATGCATCTGCAGTCATAACAACTGGGTTGTCCTGTCGTCAGGCAGCCCTTCAGTCGGCCGGATTCCAAAGTCCGGGTCCGGCTTCGGCTGATGTCGCACTTCACCCGACGTCATCTCTGTTGGTCTTCGGGTATATAAGCATCAGCCGACGCCATTTTCTTCCGTCTTTCTTGCCGCGTGGCGCCCGAAGCAGAAGCTGTTCGCAAGTGCCGGTCGGTCGGATCCAGAGATTACTTCTACCGAATACTACTTGAAGACTTCTAAAGCTAAGTACCCGTTGGGGACTCTTTCTTGCCTCAGCCGATGTCAGAAAAAGTTAATAATTGTTTAACCTGTGGGAAACAAATACCTCATAAAGATTTCCACTCTTACTGCCTGCCCTGTTTAGGCCCAGCCCACGGCGTAGCAGCTTGTTAGTCCTGTGCTTCTTTCAACCGACGACAGCTTAGGCGTCGGTCAGAGTTTGCAGAACAGTTTTCGGTTCTGACTTTGCGTACATTATGCCGTCGGACCCTCCGACCGCATTCTGCCAAAAAAGAAAAGACCGACACTCGCGGTCCGCGGTTCGGCGAAACCATGGTTAAGCAAACGCGAGTGTCTCGGTTTCGGCGAAACCCAGAAAACTGATCAAACTACACCTGAAACTATCACTACAACTGAGGTCCCTGCTAACACTCTTGAATCGGCCTCAGAAATTTTAACCACTACGGTGCTTATCACTGACTTATCAGACACCATTCCCTTGGATGTCTCTACCCCAGCACGTGGTGCTGCTAGGCCT
The DNA here is from genome assembly GCF_019279795.1 of Protopterus annectens. Taxonomy (NCBI): domain Eukaryota; kingdom Metazoa; phylum Chordata; order Ceratodontiformes; family Protopteridae; genus Protopterus; species Protopterus annectens. The sequence continues at coordinate 788,977,155 of NC_056726.1, read as the reverse complement.
CCAGCAGCCATGTCCATTAAGGCCTTAGCCAGGCCTAAAGCAGCCAAGACTACTAAAACAGTGCCTGTTAAACCCCTTCCACCAGGCCCTCTGCCAGTTCTCAAATGCTTACCTTGGCAGAAGATTTAATTTCATTAATTAGAGGATCTCAATCTCACCCAGACAGGGCCTCTCAGCCCCCAGAAAGAGACCTAGGACAGAGCCCCTGAGCCAGTGTCCTCTGATGATTCTGCTGATGAATCACACATAACTGACCAGCCAGAGGCTCCTTTCTCCAATTTTGAAGATTCGGATGCTGAAGAATCCATTCAGCTGCTTCCCCTCAGAAGAATTCTCCTTTGGGGAAACCTTGCATGCCATGCGAGAACAGTTCCAATGGCAGCAACAGGATTTTCAGACTCCAGAAAAGACTTAGGACCTTTTGCACCTACCACAGCACAGGCCCTTAGCTATCCCTCCTGTTCTCTCTGTGGTGGATGATGCTTTCAATGATGCCTGCTCAGCTCCAGATTCTTTACCCCAGCCCCTGCCAAACCAGACAGATTTTACAGGGTGCCAGATACTCATCACCACCTTTACAAGGCCCCTCTTGCAGACCCGAAACTATATCCCAGGGTCCCAAGGCAGTAGCAGCGACTATAGCTAAAACCCTGTTCCTTCTGAAAGGGAAGCAAGGTCATTAGACAGATGGGGTAAAAAGTTTACACTTCAGCCACTCTTTCAGCTAGAGCTTTAAATTGTCAGTTTCACATGATACAATACCAAGAGTTTATGCTTGATCAGTTAACTAAAAGCTAACCACTGATGAATCTCTTGATAAGAATTATGTATTAGAAATGGTAAATAACATACAGCAGGTTAGTAACCATTCTTTAAAATGTGGCTATGATGCACTGGAGGCTTCATTTAGATCAGCCATGACTGGCACAGTAATTAGAAGGCATGCATGGCTAAAGGAGCAAGCTTTACGGATCATGTTAAATCTAAATTGCTTGATGCTCCTATGGATAAATCAAGTTTGTTTGGTACACCTGCCCAGCAGGTTATGAAGAAAATGGAAGAAAAGGCAAAATCAGTCCAGACAGTTAAAGAATTCTTGCAGGTTCAACCCCAAGGTTTAGCAGGAACTGGCCTGCCAAAATTGGTCCTTTCCTGACTCCACAAGACCTCAAAGGGGCAGGAATAGGCGTTCCAGAGGCAGAAACCAATCCAGAGGAGGTGCCTACAGAGGGCGACAGTGGCAAGGTAACAACAGAGGCACAGAAACAACACCTGCCTCTACATCAACACAGCCACAGTGACTTAAACCTAAACCCGCCTACCAGGGAACAAATAGCAGCTCCTCTAGGCGGAAAGCTAACCTTATTTTCAAAAACTGGCACCACATAACAAAGGACAAGTGGATTTTACGAACCATAGATCAAGGTTACGGTTCCACTTCCACACTTTACCAGTCAAAGAGGAATGCCAAACCTACCTCCAAATCAAAAAAACAGAGGCTCTACAACAGATAATGGAATTAGCAAACATGAGAGCTGTGGAAAAAGTGCCAACAGCAGAGCAAGGAAAGGGGTTCTACTCCAGACTATTCCTAGTTCCAAGAAAGGAAAAATGTTGGAGACCAATTCTAGACCTGTCTACCCTAAATACTTACATCATTGTCCCAAAATTCAAAATGCTGACCCTACAGCAACTTCTTCCCATGCTGGGCAAGGAGTGTTGGCTGGTAACTCTAGATCTCAAGGAGGCATACCTGCACGTCCCCATTCGACCTATCTGCAGAAGATACCTCAGATTTCTTGCAGGATCAGAGCACTATCAATTCTCAGCATTGCCCTTTGGCTTATCTACTGCGCCCAGAGTATTCACAAAATGCCTGGCATCAGTAATCGCCCATTGCAGACTACAGGAATTCAAATTTATCCATACCTGGACGACTGTCTGATACAAGGGACAACAAAAGCAAGCTGACAACAGATTTACAAAGGGTCATTTACTTGCTTCAAGCACTGGGATACACAGTCAATTTACAAAAGTCAAGGCTGATACCATCCCAGACAAGGACTTTCCTGGGGCGGAATTGGACACAGTAAGGCAAATGGCATTCCTAACTACAGAAAAACAAAAGAACTCCCTCTTTACTTCTTGGCACTAACAAATCTGAACAAGTTAACAGCAAGAAAGGTACTGCAGGCCTTGGGTTTCATGGCATCATGCATAATCTTGGTTCCATTTGCCAGACTACATATGAGAAAGCTTCAGTGGTACCTAAAGAATTTATGGTCCCAACACAGACACAGCCTAGAAACGGAAATTCCACTAATACCATGCTTAAAACAGGAGTTCCTATGGTGGGCTCACGCATGCCAGTCAAACCCAGGCCTGCCCTTTCGCAAAGGTCAAGCAAGCCAGACCATCACAACAGATGCTTCAGACCTGGGATGGGGGCACATATGCTGGACAAATGCGTGCAAGGATTGTGGACACAGGACCAACTTCACCTGCACATCAACCTAAAAGAAATGCTGGCAGTAAAACTGGCAATCCAAAAGTTCAGACCATTTCTCAAGGAAGGCCAGTTGATGATAAGGACAGACAACACCACAGTCATGTGGTACATCAACAAACAGGGAGGCACTCATTCCTACCCCCTATGCAGAATGACTTTGGAGCTGTGGACCCTGGCACTCAGCTACAACATCCAGTTACAGGCAATATTTGTACCAGGAAAAGAAAACTCTCTAGCAGATATGTTAAGCAGGACTACATCGGATGTCCACGAATGGCAGCTACACCGGACATCTTCAAGACCATCTCGAAGAAATGGGGAATGCCTCAGATAGATCTATTCGCATCACCTCTCAATCACCAGCTCAAAAATTCTGCACAAGGACATTCCACCCACTAGCATGGAAAGTGGACTCGCTCTCCTTCAGCTGGAAAGGACTAACAGCATATGCATTCCCACCTCTTCCCTTGATACACAAAGTATTACTAAAAATCAAGGAGGAACGTCCAAGGATAATCCTGATAGCTCCAAACTGGCCAAGACAACATTGGTACCCACTGCTGAGGAGCATGTCTCGAACAATATGTGGCCAATACCCTGATGCCTTTGATGCTAACTCAGAACAACTACAGCACCATGCATCCAAACCTAAAACGTTGCAACTGACTGCATGGAACATCACATAGCAGCTGCTAATCCACAGCTTTCACAAAGAGTTAAAGACATTATTCTTGAAGCACGCAGACCTTCAACAAGAAGAAACTGTGCTGGGAAATGGAAAAGGTTTGTCATTTGGAGCTCAGAAAGAGGTAAAGATGTATCAAACATAGATATGCCCAACATTCTGGAGTATCTGGCGAACTACTTCATTCAGGCCTGTCCTATTCCTCCATCAAGATTCATGCATCAGCTATTTCAGCAGAATACAGCTTTGATCCACCTGTTTTTCACACCCTTTGCTCAGGCAGTTCCTCAGAGGAATCAAGAATGTAAACCTCCAAGGAAACCACCATTACCAGCCTGGGACTTGAACTTTGTGCTAGAAAAATTGACTCTATCACCTTTTGAACCAGCAGCAACAGCAGATCTGCAACACCTGTCATGGAAAACTGCTTTCCTACTGGCAATTACTTCAGCAAGGAGGGTTTCAGAACTACAGGCCTTAATGGCAGTGCAACCCTTTCTAATCTTCCACCAAGATAGAGTGTCCATGAGGACTAATCCTACATTTATGCCTAAGGTGGTATCCAGAGTGTCCTTAAACCAGGCAATCCACCTACCTACCTTCTTTCCCAACCCACAAAACAGAGGGAAAGAATACTGCATACCTTGGATGTACATAGACAGCTACGCTACTACTTGGACAGAACAAAAATAGCAGAAAGACTGACCAACTTTTGTAGCCTATGCAACAGGAAGGGAAGGAAAAGCTATTTCCAAACAGACAATCTCCAAATGGATAGGAAATTGCATACGGTTCTGTTACTCCTTCCATGGAAAGCAAATTCCACAGAACATAAGACCTCATTCTACAAGGGCAACAGCCACTACCACAGCCTTCTTACGGTGGCTACCAAAGACATTATTGAGGCGGCTACTTGGACCTCCGTGCATACATTTGCCAAGCATTATAATTTATCTCTATATTCCAGATCCCGAGCAGGGTTTGCCACTGCTGTTCTGCAAGGGATCCTAAACACACCATAATCTACCTTTATCCTCCTCCCCTAGTTGGCTATGGTATTCTACCCAGTTGTTATGACTGCAGATGCATCCATGAAGGACATAGTACAGTTTTGTACCTACCATAAATGTAGATGTCCGAATTGGATAGCATCTGCAGTCAGGATTACCCTCCCTCCTTCCCCTCTGTGGTACTCCTAGGGTGTTTACCCTTCAAATAGCTAGCTAGTGGGGGGACTTCTTTCATGGTGTATTTGTTTGTATTTATGTACATACATGCTTATTTTTGTGTTTACCTCTATCTTTTGGAAGCATTGGCATCTATCCAAAATTTTTTAGCCTTCTAGAGGGCTTCTGGCATCTGGGGCAAGAAACACTGAAGAAAATGGCGTCGGCTGATGCTTATATACCCGAAGACCAACAGAGATGACGTCGGGTGAAGTGCGACATCAGCCGAAGCCGGACCCGGACTTTGGAATCCGGCCGACTGAAGGGCTGCCTGACGACAGGACAACCCAGTTGTTATGACTGCAGATGCTATCCAATTCGGACATCTACATTTATGGTAGGTACAAAACTGTACTTTTTCTCTGTTAGTCATGCCAGCCAAGGGCTTTCACAGCAGGAAATCCCAGCAGTCAGGACTGCAACAGTGAATGCACTTGAACATCTACATTTATGGAAAGTCTACACAACTGTACCTTTTGTCCATGGAAAGAGCTTCAGTGACCTGTTCTGTAGTAATGGTTGGGGAGATTATGGTATACTGTATTTCATTTGGACTATCGGAGGGGGGGGGGGTTGAGCTAAACTTGTCAGGCAAAATGTTGGCAGTGGCCTGTGGTTTATTGTGGGTGATGCCATTTACAACAAGTTATTAACATTATTGCATATTTCTCTTGAGGTTATGGACAGTGCCAAAAAGCTTTGCGGTTTCCTCAGCCTGAGAAGCTATTTTTTCTTCAAATTTAGCCTTTGAAGTATTAATTAACCCTCTTAACTGCCTGTTTAGCTTGATCAGGGAGCTTTTACCATGTTGGGCTTTGTTCCTGCTGTGCTTGTCCAAGATTTGTTTTCTTTTGCTGTATAATCGATTGACATTGTGATTGCACCAGAGTGGCTTGTGTTTTGAGTTTATCTTATTCTTAATACGATTGGACACTGCTATCTCTATACAGCTATCAGTATGGCTGTACAGGGATTTTGTAAGTAACTCTTCATATGCTATGGTGTTTAGAGGGTCTGGGGGTGCTTGGAATTTAGCCAAGGTGGGTTATACACTTTAAGTAGCTTGGATGCGAGGTTGTTTTTAATGTAAACTGAGACTTCTCCACCTTTAGTTCCCTCCTGTGCAGTAGCTGGTCTAAAGGTGGGAAAGGCATTATAACCTTGCACTGCCAGTGTACTGTTTGTGACTTTAAACCATGTGTCCGTTATTACACAGATGTCCACACTCTCCAGGGAGAGAAAGGCTTGCAGGGAGTGGAGTTTTTTGTTAAGACTTCTAGTGTTGAGGAGTACCACCTTCAGGTATTCCTTCATAGGTTCAGTTAAGTCAGGAGGTTTATCAGTTTGTCATTGCCTAAAAAAGACACTATGGGGGCAGGTTAAGTGCAGACCATCCCTGGCAAAGCAGCGTGGTCTGTCAACTGTCCTCCCAGGCTGTCAAATATTGTACCCTCTTGGACAGACACCAGAGGCTAAACCAGTCATTAAAATCAATAATTTTCTATTGGTAAAGTGGCATCATCCTTGGAGGCGGTAGTTTGCTGCTCAGTGCTAGGCTCATACCTGCCTGAGACACATAATCAGCAAACTTGATCATGACTTGCTTCATATAGTCAAGGGAGGTACACCTGAGGTCGTTAACACCCACTTGGACTACGGCAGAGTCACATTGGTACCTGTGGTTCATTGACGTGAGTGCCTTTGTGACTTGACAGATCCTAGCCCCAGAAAGGCAGCTAACCTTGACTCTCTCTTTACTCAATCTGGAGAGGGGGATATTGGTGTCCCTCACAATAGAATCACCCAATGACCAAGAAGTTTGACCATGAGCTGATTTGCCATAATGGCTTACCAGTAGAGGCAGTGGATACAGTGTTACTATGTGTAGCTGTGGGCGTTGTTTTAATGTGGTGTTTATGTGACGGCTGAGTACCTTTTTTTAGATAGGTCTTAGTGTTTTAGGAAGGCTACCTGTAAGTGCCTCAGCATAAGTAGTTTTATATGTTGGATCTTTAGCCTGTGCAGTAGGCATGGTGCAAGTATTGCTGACCTCCTGTGTAGGATTAGTTTTGGTTGTTTGAGAGATTTTTGCCTCTAGCCTTAAAGTATATTTACATCTCTCTCAGGCTATCTGTTTTGCTAAGAATAAGTGGGTTGTCAGTGTACATGAGGCAATTGCTACAATACCCATTTTAACTAGAATGGCCACAGATGGAATCATGAAATGCGTATCTATGGCTACTAATCTACTAGGAAGGGGTGAAGGAAATGTAAATATTGACTAGGTTAATAACACAAGGAATTTGATGAACAGTGCTCAGTTATGCACAAACTAGGTGCTCTAGTAGTTAAAATAAAGTCTGTCTAGAGAGAGTATTTTAGGGGAAAATTACAGTGCAAGAGATCAGCATCTACATAGATTACAAGGGAAAATTACGAGTTATCAACATCGATACAGGCATACATACATAACAAACATTTCAAGCATGGGCATTAATACCCCTTCAGGCCTGCCGATGTGCCAGAATAGTTGTTCTCATAATAAGCATCCAGGCTATTTTATAAAAGTTTCTAAACTAGTGCTTGCTTTAATGTAATTTGGTAGTCTATTCCATGCATCAGTTGCTCTCTCAGAGAAGTAATTAGTACATTTTCTCATTCCTATAGGATCTTTTGCATAAGGTTGTCTGATGATTCTGTACTACTTTTTATTAACCCCAAACATTCCAAGAGTTTGTTGTCTGTAAAGGTCCTATCTACTTGAACAAGGTCACCTCTTAGATATCTGTACGAGACTCTGTAGAAGTTCAGATGTTTCAGTCGTTCATAATAACTTAGATTTTCAGTTCCATGGATGCCCTTGGTATATTTCCTCAGCATTCTTTCTCGGTTTCCATATGGTTATTCCATACCGAAGTTTGGGTCTAATGTAACTAACAAACAGTGACTTCTTCATTTCTGATTTCTCAGACTTTATAAATCTTTTTTATACAACCTATAGTTCTATAACGATCATTAACCAGTTGGCTAATATGATTAGAAAAAGCTCAGTTGATCAGCCATACACCCATTTCCTTAAATGAATCTAAAGTTTCAATCACTGTGTGATATGTTAAATATTCACATTTCAGTTTTTCTCCCAAATCTCATAGGCATAATTTTTGATGCATTTATCAGCATATTATTCTCCTAAGTCCAAATGGTCAATTTAGTTAAGTTATTTTGCAGACATGCTGTGTCTGTAGCACTCGTAATCAGTTTATCCAGTTTCAAGACATCTGCATGCAAACTGTAGAATAGTGAAATGAAAAAGATAGATCTAAAAGATGAAGTCTAAACAAGTATGGGTCTACAACCACGAATTTCACCTGTCAAAGTCCTATATGATTCTTGCCTTGTCCTATTTGTAAGCCATGCAGCTGTTCATCTTATCAAGAGTACATCAATACCTAGTTGCTCTAATTTATTGATTAGTATTTTAAGTATGTCCTTGTCAAATGCTGAAGTTAAATGTGTATAAATTACATCACAGCACAATTTTTCTTTCATAGCTGTTATTATATTGTTATAAAATATGTTATAGGTGATAATGAATGTATGTTCAGCATATGCATGCTAATATATGGTTTCAAGTTCTAGCCTCTCCAGTTCTGACAATAGCTTATCCAAAATGATCTTCTCCATTATTTTTAAACCACATGAAAGTAGACTTAAAGGTCTGTATGACTCTGAGTTTGTCCTACTCCCCTTTCCCTTAAATGCAGGTTTAATAAGTGCATGTCTCCAGTCTTGAGAAATCTCTCAGTATTTATATGACCTAGTAAATAATAGAAATAATGGTACTGTAAGATTTTCTTCTTGTTTCACAGTTGCAGTCCTGACTTGTTGGCTTTTTTGCCGTGAAAGCCCTTAGCCAGCCTGACAACCAGAGAAAAAATCTCCCTCCTCCAAGGGCTGGCACACGCTCTGACCGACGTCAGTAAACTCAAGTGTATAGGGAACCAGCTGACATCATGAATTCAGTCTTTGCCATCAGAGCCCAATGCAGTATTTCTGTGCTTCAGTCAGTCTGCCCTAGAGAGAAGTCATCTGAAAGTTAAGAACCCCCCCCCTTTTTTTTTTGACTCATGTCAGATAAGGTTAATAATTATCTCCATTGTGGTAAGCAAATAACACACACCAAGATTTCCATTCTTTTTGTGTCACATGTTTAGGCCCAGACCATGACATACCTAACTGCAGTTTCTGTGCCCATTTCAACTCTGAGATCTTAGCTAGGCACATTAGTCTCGCATCCAGTTCTCAGCGTCTTATGGCATCCACCAGTCATTTTGAGATTGAGCTCCCTAAGTGCAAGAGGGATAAAGAAAAGTGACCCAAGCTTAGCTCCTCGGATAACAGTCACTTTCTGTCAGCAAGTTCTCCAAGGCTCGTGATCTGTGAAGAAGGTGAGGTGCTTTCCCAGCCCTCTTCCACGGCTGAGGGGGTGGTGCAGGCCTCTGTTGAGACCCATTTGGAGTCTGGCATGTTGTCAGGCCCCTCACCTTCCGCACAGGCCTTAGCACTTGTTTCGTCCATTGGGTCCATGGCCACTCAACAGGCCTTGGCTTCCGATGTATGAGCTTTAACTGGTGATGCTCCTTTGCAGAATCAGCGTACACTTACCATAAATGTAGTTGTTTGAGTGTATTCACTGTTGCAGTCTTCTTTCCCTTCCTCCTCAGCCTACAGGGTAGTCTGCTGCAAACTTCTTTTCAAGCCAAGGGGACCCCCTCCTTTGTTACACCTTCCCTTTCTTAAGTTCTTTACTTTAGGACCTATCTTGGGGGGCTCCTACCTTCTGGAGGCAAGAAAAATGAATAAAATGAATTCATGACGTTGGCCAGCTTCTTATTTACTCGAGTGCCCTTGGAGGAGGGAGATTTTTTATCTGGTAGTCAGGCCAGCCAAGAGCTTTCATGGCAGGAAATTGCACAAGTCAGGACTGCAACAGTGAATACACTTGATATACATTTATGGCAAGTGTACATAACTATACTTCCTTGCTGAAGTGTTCTCAGGTCATTATTACTAATTCCATTTCCTCCCTGTGCTTTGTTTTGATCCAGTTTGCGTAGTTGTTTTTCAGTATAATCTAATGTGATTTCAGTATCTGAAGTTATCTGGATGTCACTAGAACAACTCATCACCCCCTTTGTGGAGTCAAACTGTTTTGCATAAGATTTTGTAAGTAATGCATTATCATT
>NC_056726.1:788956874-788964034 GCF_019279795.1 Protopterus annectens | reverse complement strand
ACATATCTCACATATTGCAATATAGACAACCCCCTGGGTGTCACAGGTGTTATGCGTCCTACTGACCATCTTTCTCCCCCTGGATTCAATATGTATGCAATCTTTATTAGCCATCAATGGACAATGAGTGCACATCCCACATTGGTATGTATCCCGTAATTTAGTAGTTCTCTTTTGACCATCATAATGAACCATGAACAAATCTTTAATATTTTGCCCTCTCCTATATATAATTTTTAAGGATTCCTTATTTTTTAACTTTAGGTCAGTTAAACTTGCAAATTTTTTCCACTCTTTTTCAAGTGTATTATAAATAACCCCCTGAGTCCCCACTATAATCTGTAACAAATGCACTCCCATAAGACCTGTCTTCATTAAAATTATATTTTTCAGAAGTCGTAATATTTTCTTTATCTTCCAAGGGTATCAATTCCTTCCCTAGAATAGGTTCAAATCTACCCTTCCATCCTTTTGTAACTTAATTCCTTATATTATTGCAAAGTTGTAAGGGTACCCCCTTTCTACAAATAACTGAGTCAAAAATTCACACTCTTCATAAAAATCCTCATCACTAGAAGTCATTCTACAAATTCTAATGAATTGTCCTTTGACTATACTTTTTTTCTGATGTAAAGGGTGCCCACTGCTATAGTGTAAATAGGAGTAAGAATATGTTTTCTTTCTATATACTTTTGACCTAAATATACTTCTATCTTTCATTAATTTTACATCCAAATAATTCATTTCATTTACACCAATCTCGTAAGTAAATTTTAAAAAATTAGTGGAATCATTTATATATTGTATAAATTCATCTAACCTTTCCCTACTATCTTGCCAAAAAATGACTATATCATCTAAAAAGCGCTTATATAGCACCCAACTATTTCTGTATTTACTACTACGGATATTTTTCCTTTCCCATGTGTTAAGGACCAAATTGGCATATAGGGGGACACATCTGGCCCCCATCGCCACCCCACTTAATTGGTGGTAATATTCTCCTTGAAAGAATATATAATTGTATTTCAAGACCATCTCCATCAAATGTAAACATACATATAACTCATCATCTTTTAACTCCCCAGTAAATCTTATTGCTTCCTCAAACCATTCTAAGCCTATGTCATGTGGTATAGACCCAAGCAGATCGACCACATCTATTGTTACAAATATAAGGTTCTCTTGAAACAAATCTTTTTTAATATTTCTCAAAAAATCCCAGGAGTCTTTTAAAAATGATTCACCTTTCATCATCAAATTTTTTTAATTTTACATCAACATATTTGGCCAGTGGGGTAATAACTGAACCCTCAGCTGCCACAATAGGACGTAATGGGGGGTTCAAAACACTTTTGTGAACTTTTGGGATTCCACAAATTGAAGGTATCTTAGGCTTCATGTTGTGTAAAAATTCAAACATTTGCTTGTCAATGAATCCCTCTAAAAATAAATCATATAAGGCTAAATATATCTTTCTATATCCTATATGAATCTTGATGTTCATCGTGCATACAGCTGCAGTCATAACAGATGGGTTATCCTGCTATCAGGCAGGTCCTCGGTCGGCCGAATTCCAAAGTCTAGGTCCGGCGTCAGTTGTCGTCGCTTCTTTCCTGATGTCAGTGCGGCAGGGGTATAAAAGAGCCAGCCGACGCCATCTTCTTCAGTCTTTCTTGCCGTGTGGTGCCCGAAGCAGAAGCAGTTCGCAAGTGCCGGTCGGTCAGCTCCTGAGATTTACGAAAATATTTCAGCCGAAGTCTTCTTGAGAGCTAAGTACCCCGTTGGGGAAACTTTTCTTGCCTCAGACCGATGTCAGACAAAGTTAATAAATGCATTTCATGTGGGAAGCAAATACCGCATAAGGATTTCCACTCTTTCTGTATTCCTTGCTTAGGCCCAGACCACGACGTCTCGGCCTGCCATTTTTGTGCTAGATTCAACAAACGCACTATTAAGCATCGGGCGGAGTTCGCCCTTCACTATTTTGGTAATAAATTTAATTACATTATGTCGTCGGATACTCCGACTCCAGTTTTGAGTAAAAGACGCAAAGATAAGGACCGACATACAAGGTCCGCGACTTCTACTGACACCACGCTAAGGCCGACTACCGGTTCTCCGGTTCTCAGTGAGGCGCCTACGCAGCCCCTGAGTACCGATGACACTTCATTACCGGTGTTTTCAGTACCCGAGGTCTCAGACTCCTCGGTCCCCATTCCAACTACAGATACCGACGCCACTCTTGGTGGGGAAACTCAGACTTTAGACAGGCCTGCCATTTCTCAAGGTGTCTTCAGGCCTTCCTCCTTCTCCATTAAAGCTTTCACAAAATCTAAAGCAGCCATGAAAACTAAAAAACAGGGACCTCAAACCCCCTCTCAAGGCCCCATGCCTAAAAAACAGATGCTCAAAATGGCTGAGGATTTGATTACTCTTATCAGGGGTTCTCAACCCTCATCGGACAAAAGGCCCAGATTAGAGGAAGACTACCCTTCCTCAGATCAAGCCTCTATTACCTCTGAACATTCTGAGGACCAGGACGTTACCTATTCTCCTTTTGAAGACTCTGATGCAGAGGAGTCTATTCCCTCCATCTCCCCCCCCCTGAGGACTTCTCTTTTGGGGAAACCCTGCATACCTTGAGGGAACACTTTCACTGGGGAAGGCCAGGATTACTTGGATTCCAAGAAAAGGCTCAGGGATTTTCTCTTGCTCCCCTAGCATAGGCCCCTGGCTATCCCTCCTGTTTTAGATATATTAGATGATGTGTACACAGAAGCCAGCCTCAACCCAGATTCTTTACCTCCAGCTCATGTTAAACCAGACAGGTATTACCGGGTCCCTGATTCACACCAGTTCCTATACAAAAGCCATACTGCTGACCCAGAAACTATTTCACAGGGTCCCAAGGGAATTAAGGCCTCTACTGCTAAAAACCCATTAACTTCAGAGAGAGAGATTCCAGAGCTTTAGAAAGGTGGGGGGAAAAGGTGTATACCTCAGCCACTTTAACCATGAGGGCATTAAACTGTCAGTTTCATATGTTAAGTATCAACAGTTTTTGTTATCTCAGTTGAAAAGCAAAATGGCACATCCAGATTTAAAAGAGTTGCAGGATTTGTTGCATGGTGCAGAGCAAGTGGGTAAACACACCTTGCAGTGTGGTTTTGATGCTTTAGAGGCCTCATGTAGAGCTGCTGTTACAGGGTCTGTCAAACGTAGACATGCTTGACTCAAAGAGCAAGCCTTACCAGATCATGTCAAAGCTAAATTACTAGAGGCACCTCTTCAAAAAGATGTATTGTTTGGTGTTAAAGCTGAGGAGGTACTAAAGAAAATGGAGGAAAAAGCAAGATCAATGCAAACAGTAAAAGATTTCCTGCAGGTACAACCTCCATGTTTCAGCAGAAACTGGCCTTCAAAAAATTGGTCCTTTCCAGCCACGGACAGACCTCAAAGAGGCAGATACAGACGCCCGAGGGGTAAAGGGCAACCTCAAGGATCATTCAGAGCCAGACAATGGCAAGCACCAACCCCAAGAGGTGGAGAAGATAGATCACAGTCATTCAGAAAGCAGACACAATGACTTCCCCCTTTACCTGCCAAGCAAAGCTTTAATGGCAGCACCTTTGGGCGGAAAACTGGCATTATTCTCAAAAAATTGGCATATTGTCACAAAAGATAAATGGATTCTGGACATTATAGACAGAGGCTACAGATTCCACTTTCACACCTTTCCAAAAATGAGAGGCATGCCAAACCTGCCACAAAATCAAAGGGCAGAGGCACAAAAACAAATTTCAGCTCTCATGGACATGAAAGCTATTCAAGAGGTACCTGCAAATGAACAAGTTCAAGGGTTTTATTCCAGACTGTTCCTGGTACCAAGGAAAGACAAAGATTGGAGACCTATTTTAGACCTATCCATCCTAAACACATATTTACAGGTACCAAAATTCAAGATGCTCACATTACAGCAGCTTCTTCCCATGCTGGGCAAGGAGTCTTGGCTGGTAACATTGGACCTCAAGGAGGGCATACCTGCATGTCCCTATCAGACAAGATTGCAGAAGATACCTCAGATTTCTTGCAGGTTCAACCCATTATCAATTCTCTGCATTGCCCTTTGGCTTATCTACTGCGCCCAGAGTGTTTACAAAATGCCTGGCATCAGTAATTGCCTTCTGCAGACTTCAAGGAATACAAATATACCCATATCTGGACGACTGCCTGATCTAAGCGGACAGCAAGGACATACTTCTGAAACACCTGGCGTTTGTAATAAAACTGTTGAACTTTCTGGGATACACAGTCAACAAAAAGAAATCAAAACTAATACCCTCTCAAAAAAATAATTTTCCTGGGTGCCAGCTTGAATACAACCACCCAGATGGCCTACCTCACACCAGACAAACAAGGGCAGCTATCTCAATACTTCAGCAAAATGACAACCGTCACCAGGCTGACTGCAAGGAAAGTCCTGCAGGCTCTGGGATTCATGGCATCTTGCATCCTTCTGATCCTGTGTGCAAAGCTGCATATGAGGAAACTTCAATGGTACCTAAAAAACTTATGGTCTCAACACAGCCACAGTTTGGAAACAATTATACCACTCATTCCATGTCTTCAAAAGGAATTTCTGTGGTGGGCTCAAGCATGCCAAAGAAACATAGGTCTCCCTTTCTGCGTACCTCAAGCAGCTCAAATCATCACAACAGATGCCTTAGACTACGCCTGGGGTGCGCACATGACAGATCAGTGCATTCAGGGAAAATGGTCCCAAAAAGAGAAGCACCTACACATCAACCAAAAGGAAATGCTAGCAGTGCAAAATGCTATTATGGCCTTCAAAGACCTACTGCATCCAGGCCAGCTATTGATACGGACAGACAACACCACAGTGATGTGGTACATAAACAAACAGGGGGGAACTCATTCTTACTCCCTGTGCAGACTAGCCATGACCCTATGGAACACAGCTCTGGAATTGCAAATCCAACTTCAGGCACAATTCCTGCCAGGGAAGGAAAACACACTGGCAGACAGCCTAAGCAGAAATATGACAGATCCACACGAATGGAAGTTGCATCCTCAAGTTTTTGCAAAGATTACTCAGGCATGGGGACAGCCAGACATAGATCTCTTTGCTACCCACAGAAATTACCAATTGAAAAAATTTTGTTCAAGGACCTATTATCCACAGGCCTGGAAAGTGGACACACTTTCTTTCAATTGGACAATGCTGACAGTCTATGCCTTTCCGCCTCTTCCTCTACTGCCCAAAGTTCTATTAAAAGCCGGAGCAGAGAGGCCGAAAATGATTCTCATTGCTCCAGATTGGCCAAGACAACACTGGTATCCGCTCCTGAAGAGCCTGACACATTCCCCACCATGGATCCTACCTCTAGTGCCTCTTTTGTTGTCCCAGCACAACTTCAAAACTCTTCACAGCCAGCTCAAAACCCTAAATCTAGCTGCATGGAGAATCACTTGATTTCACAACAGACCCTCCTCTCCAAGGAGGTGCAGGATGTCATCTTGGAGGCCAGAAGACCTTCTACTAGAAAAGCCTACTCCGCCAAATGGAAACGATTTTGTGGCTGGAATCACAAAAAGGGCCAGAATCCTTGGGTAATGAATTTACCTCAAATTCTACAGTACCTAGCTGAGATGTTAAACAATGGACTTTCCTTCTCCTCCATCAAAATCCACGCTTCAGCCATTTCTGCACAATACAACACAGATCCTCCTTTATTGTCTCATCCTCTCTTAAGACAGTTCCTCAGAGGGGCAAAGAATATGACACCCCCAAGGAAACCACCAGTCCCTGCTTGGGACCTCAACTTCATATTCATATTCATAACAGACAAATGTTAAAATTGCTAACATCACTATATATACAAACCTAAACATTTAAATTATATAATATATATATATATATATATATATATATATATATCCTATTAAATGCTAAACAAGTGTAAGTATCTGCAAAGTGATGGAAGTTATATACTTAACTACTTCTGTATTCATTTATTAACATAACTATTTGTATAGCACATATTCATAATTGGAAAAAAGTCAAGCTTTCTCACTTACTGCCCACCAGATTTGGATCAGCAAATATTCTTGAGATTTGCTGAGTTGACCTTTGAATGTGGATACTGCCCAAGGTATTTACGTATAATATTCAGATATACACACATATCAATTTATTGCTAAACATTTATTTGTATATACATGTAACCTTATGTAGTATATATATATATATATATATATATACACACACACACACACACACACACACACACACACACACACACACACACACACACACACACACACACACACACACACATGATGGCCCTGGAGCCTTTACATGCCTAGCGGGTTACCCTGGTATCGTGCCACCCAACCTTAGTTCCCAGTTCCTCTGTTGAGTAGAGCCACTGGAGTGATTCCCAGGGTGAATTTTCTATTTCCCATCCACTCATCAATATTTCTCTTGAAGAAGGCCAGTGAGGTGCTGTGCTTGACATGTATGGGAAATCTATTTCATAGCATGGGCGGTTCCTGGGTTATGAACCTCGCCCTGTAACACGTTCTGTTGATTGTGGTAATGAGGTTGAGGTCTCTGGAGTGTGTGGTGCAGAAGGATTTGGATTTCTTTAGATGAAGCATTTCTAACAGAGTTGGGTCAGACATGGCTTTGTAAGTCAAGCAGAGATTGTCTCTAAGTAGGTGATATGAGACAGAGAATAGTTGGAGTTTTTTGAGTCTGTCCGGATAGAACAAGTGTTTAAGGCCTAGGATCCTCTTTGTGAGGTACTTTTGTGGATTCTCCAGTTGTCGCAGGTGTCTGGTGAGGTACATGCCGAATGGGGCATTATACTCGATGATTGGCTTAATGAGGGAAGAGTAGAAGGAGACAATGACCTCTTTCTTCCTAGATGCAAAGCCCTTAGCAATGAGATGTGCCACATAGAAGGACTTTCTGACCACGGTGGTAATGTGGTGGTCAAAAGAGAGGTTGCTGACAACCTGTGTTCCCAGATCTCTTATAACGCCTTCTGTGCTCAGTGGACTACCATTGATGTGGTAATTCAAGGGAACCAGGTTTTTCCCAAAGGGGATGATGACACATTTTTTGGTATTGA
>NC_056726.1:788891874-788951874 GCF_019279795.1 Protopterus annectens | reverse complement strand
AAAGAGGGCATCCGCAACTCTGGGCAGTACAGACAAGTCAAACTCCTATCACATTGCATGAAAGTTCTAGAGAGGATGATTGATAAAGGATATGCAGAGTAGTAGAATGTAAGATGGGAGATGAGCAGTTCCGATTCAGATCAGGATGCAGCACAACTGACCCAATGTTTGCAGTGAGAAAGATAGTTGAGAAGAAGATAGAGATGAGGAAAAAGTCCTACTGGGCATTTCTAAACTTGGAGAAAGCATTTGACATGGTCCCAAGAAAGCTGAGGTGGGTAGTACTGTGGTGGTTCAAAGTCCCAGAAACATTAGTAGAATTAGTGCAGGCTATGTACAAGGACCCAATTACTCAAGTCCGAACAGTGTTCAGCCTCACAGAGGGGTACCCAGTGGGAGTGAATGTACACCAGGGTTCAGCTCTGAGCCCACTACTGTTGATGCTGGTGATGGACTACATTAGCAAACAGGTTGGAGTGGACAGATCAACAAAGCTGCTGTATGCAGATGATGTGGCATTACAGGCAGGATCTGAGCAAGAACTTCAGCAAAGTATAGAGCAATGGTATGCAAAACTGAAGGCACATGGGATGAAACTAAGCACAGTATAGAGCAATAGATTGCAAAACTAAGGGCACATGGGATGAAACTAAGCACAGATAAGACAGTGGTAATGACAGCAAACTGGTGAAATCAGAAGAAGCTGAAAATTGAGATAGAAGGGAAGATAGTGGAACAGGTAAATAGCTTCAAGTATCTGGGAGGGATAGTTGAGGAGAGGGGAAGTCTGAATGAAGAGGTCAAAGCTAGAATCAGAGGGGCTGCAGCCTACTGGCATAGTGTCTCAGGTGTTATCTGTGACAGAAGAATGCCAAAGAAGCTGAAAAGTAAGGTATACAAGACAGTGGTGCGACCAGTACTACTGTATGGTACAGAAACCTGGCCAGTAAAGGCAGAGCAGCTGAAGACGCTAGAGGTGATGGAAATGAAGTGCTTGAGATGGGTGGTAGGATGCACTCTGTGGGACAGATGAAGAAATGAGGACATAAGAGCAGAAGCCAAAGTAGCTCCAGTTGCAGAAAAGATCAAAGAGAACAGATTAAGGTAGTTTGGACACGTGCAGAAAAGAAGACCACGATCTGGTGAAGAAGATTTGGGACAGACAGGAAGAAAGTAAGAGGAAACAAGGATGTCCAGCAAAGAGGTGTATGGATTGTGTGAAATAAGATCTGCAATATTCAGGCATGAGTATCAAAGAAGGCAGGAGTGTTGCATTGAATCAAGAGAAATGGCGACAGTTAACACGATTCTCAACCCCATGTAAAAAATGGGAAAAAGTGGCTGAGGATGATGATTGTCTGAGATACTAACAGAAATATAAGATCTGTGAATATATACATATTTTATTAATAAAGAAGTGGAAAATTCTGCAGAGTGGCAGTAGTTAGAAATTATGTATTGGTGAGAAGTTGTCATCATGGAAGGTTTGAGTTGATGCCGTAAAATGCCATGAAACTTAAAACATTAACACTGTAAATATACAGACTATATCTCTAGTTATCTGTCTGCATATATGTTATTATTTAGTATTTACAGTATATCACAGAAAGTCAGTGCAGGCACAAACAAGAAGGGATTGCACCCAAGAAACTTGAGGTGTATAACAGAAATTTTAATGACTAACTAAAGAGGCACTTCATTCAGTAGTGTACTGTAATATGAGCTCTTAACAGCAATGTTCCCACTGTGAACCCCTCTGTGACACTGACAGTTTAGAAGTATTGTAGCGAAGAGCATGTTTAGTCCTCACCCTACAAATACAGCCTCATGGTGTTTCTAAAATGCACCCAGCAGTGAAGTAACTTTTACAAAACCTAATGACATTGTTATGTGCACACACAAATACATTATTTCGTCTTTGCTCAATTATTACAATACACTGTTTTCACGTACACAGCATACCATAGCAAAAGTAAGAGAACTACGAATAATAAGAAATGGCTGGCTACCAGTTGCTCATTTTATAATACTATGAAGCTGATGATGCACAGTATAACAGTGACTGTTCCCTATAGTATGAACAGTATATCCAGTATTCTACAGTTCTGTCAAAAAGATGACTTTCTGTTTTAGTACTTATCAAACTGACAGAAGTGGAAAGAGCTAGTTCAGTTAAACTCATGTATCCAGTAAAGGAAAGGTTTGTTTCAGTAGCTGTCATATGTCAATAAACAAAATAACCAGCTCACTGTCATCAACCCAGTAAAAGGAAACAACTGATTCACTATGATAACTCTTTTAAAAGGAAAACAGCTGATTTTCTGGAGACCGTCCTGTTGATCCACATGTCTATATCCATACACATATAACCAAGGCTCCATTAGGTCAGTGGCAGCCATTATTTTTTTTCGCAGGTAGATGTGACTTATTGCAGAAGCCTCTGGAGTCATATTAAAACATGTTTACATATAATACTAATGGTATTACATATAATATTTTTATTATACAGTAAATGTTCATTACTGTTCAAACACGAACACACTGAGAGGACAGGCCTACCAGCTTGCCCTTTGTAAATCGAGCATATAACAAAAGAAAAAAGTCCGGCTTCCGAAGTACCATTGAGCAGCCAGACTTTGTTGGGATATGCTGAGAGAGAGCAAAATATTAAATAAAATGGGTATGTTCTGCAAAAGTAAACTAACAGATGCCTACCTGAATTTCCCTATATGTATGCAATGCCCCTCGTTTTTTTTTTCCATTACCAAAAAAGAAAATACTGAAGAGTGTAGGAGTCAGTAAAATAAACAGCAGAAACTCCCTGGCACTTGGCAGGCCAATAGCAGGCAAAAGAAAGAAAACCAAATAAACTTAAAAAAACTCTAAAACACTTGTAATATAAAACAAATAAACGTGGTTTAGCACTTTTGTCAGTACATTGAAGTGTTCCTGATTTTTTTTTTTTTTTTTTTTAATAGTTAAAAAAAAAAAAAAACAACAACAGCAATGGAGATTCTGTTTTCTCTATCACTTTTGCACTAATGTACTATGCAGGCTTGAGAATGTAAGTCCTGTAGACATGCACAGTACTTCAGTATAGGAAGAACAGTGCAGAAGACAACTGACATGCCCTTATACAAATACTTTGTTTCTTAAATAATGTAATTGTATCATAGCAATAAACCACCCCTGTTTGTGGGTATATCAGGATTTACCCATGGTTGGCCTTGTTTAATCACTCAGGCTTTGCCCTCATGATCAAACCACACCAGCCGTGGGTAAATCCTGATATACCCACTCATAGTCTTAGATTATTGCTTAATTATATTTTATCCACATATTCTATATTATGTGACTGCAAAATGCAGAATATACACACACATTTTACTTCTCACACCCCATTATTCCATTTAATGAATGGACATCACTGAGCACTTCACCTAAAGCAAGTCTGTTGCATTTCTGCATGTGTATGTGTATAATTTATCTATGCAGACTCATCTACACACACACACGTACATATATACATGTTTTAAAGGATAATGCTGCATGTAGATAAATACTCGTAACGGTTAGAGTTAGAAGTCAAACACTCAGTGTTGTGAGTAAGAAAACAACATCAGTAGCAGATCCACAGGCTCTCGTGTGAAAAGTATATGTATGCAGAACAATTATCACTTAATGTTTTGGCAGTTAATTCCTTGCATTTAACACCATAACTGAAGTATGACTACTATGGTAACTGTCTCGATTAGAAACCTACTATCATTCCTTACATTCCACTGGACATCCTTTCATAACGTAATGCAGGCCAGTTACAGACACACACACACACACACACACACACACACACACACACTATTAATTATATACAAATACACACACAATATTAACTTTATAAAGACTACACATACCATATTAAATAAAAACTACACAAGTGCAAACACACACACCGTATTAACTATATAAAAATACGCATACATAAACACCATATTACATGTATAAAAATACACATACAAAATGAAGTGTATAGAAGTATACAGTTTATAAACTGTATAAAAAAACACACTCGTACGTTTCCAGTGGGAGGGGATATAAAGCATGTGCACTGCTTCTCTTTCCTTTCACAGAGAGAGAGTGCCCTGTTTTTTTTTTTTAATCATCCTGACAGAGAAGAAAGCACTATGCTTCGATATCAAAGGACCACCAAGTGCTGAGAAGGCGTAATAAACACAGATGAGAAAATAGTACACCCAGGCTAAGCATCCTGACATTGTTTTTAAGATTTATATTTAGGCAAACCTAACACGGTAAGAAGCTGAGAAACTGCAAACACAGCTGCTGTGCAAGTTGTAAACATGCACAATATCCTGCACATCTACTGTTCTACTTGCAAACGTGGTAAATAATGGGAAAATGGCAAGAGCTAGCCAGCTGCCTTCAGAAGCTCTTCCAGATGTTCTTCGTGTTTTACTGTTGCAGTCGTTGCATTTGGGTAATCTGCTGGCATGTTGCCCTCAGTCGGCCTGATTAACAAAGTCTTGGGTCCTGCATCGGTTGCTGCCCCTTCTTCCATGACGTCAGGTCGTCAGGGGTATAAAACATGCAGCCGACGTCATTACCTCAGTCTTTCTTGCCGTGCGGTGCCCGAAGCAGAAGCAGTTCGCAAGTGCCGGTCGTCCGACTCATGAAATTTTCATTTTCGAGTTTCAGAAACAAAGTCTTCAACTTAAAGCTAAGTACCCCATTGGGGAAACTTGTTCTTGCTCCTTACCAATGTCAGTAAAAGTTAATAATTGCATTACTTGTGGGAAGCAAATACCTCATAAAGATTTTCATTTTGTATTGTATTCCTTGCCTAGGCCCTGACCACGACGTACCTTGCTGTCGGTTTTATGCTTTATTTAATCAGCGCACTGTCTGTCGTCGGTACATTTTTGCCTCTAAATATTTCGGTTCTCGGTTTAATTATCCAGAAATGACCGACTACCTGAATACCGAAAAAATGCAAAGGAAAAGACAGAGACAGGCCGTTGAGGTCCAAAACTGCCAACGATGCTTCTCCTAAGCCAGTTGCCAGTTTGCCTGTACCCAGTGAGGCACTTTCGCAGCCCCTGATACCCGCTACTTCTGATTCGCAAGCCTCTACTGAGACCCATTCGGAGTCCAGTATGCCACGAGATGCTTCATCTATGGAACCCGTGGATGTCTCTACCTTGGATGGGTCTGGAGCCGCTGAGTAGACACCGGCTTCTGAGGGTGTATTCAGGCCTACAGACTTGCATATTAAACAGACTCCACCTTCAATAGTAAGGCCTAAATCTCGATCTATGTCTAAAAAACCGACGCCCAGGCCACATGTTCAGGCCCCTATGCCTAAAAAACAAATTATCAAAATGGCTGAAGATTTAATTACTCTAATCAGGGGTAGTCAACCGCCCCCCGCTTCTAAGAGGCCTAGGCCTGAGCTTCATTATGAATCTTCTGTACAAGACTCTGTCTCTTCTGATTCTTCTAATGACCTGGATTTGTCCATACCTACTTATGAGGATTCTGATGCAGAGGATTCTGTTCCTTCTGCTTCCCCTCCTGAGGACTTTTCTTTTGGGGAAACTTTACATACTTTAAGGGAGCATTTCCACTGGGAAAGCCAAGAATTTTCTGAATCCAAAAAGAGGCTTAGGGATTTCCTTCTTATTCCTCAGCATAGGCCTTTGGATATACCTCCTGTACTAGACATTGTTGATGTGTTTTTGGAATCCAGTATGGCCCCTGATTCCCTGCCTCTGGCTCCTAGCAAACCAGAAAGATACTACAGAGTTCCTGAGTCCCACAGTTTCCTTTTCAAAAATCCTGTTGCGGACCCAGAAACCGTTTCTCAGGGGCCCAAGGGTATTAAGGCTTCTACTGCTAAGAATCCTACCCCTTCTGATAGAGACTCCAGGGCGCTGGACAGATGAGGTAAAAAGGTTTATACTTTTGCAACCCTAGCAATCGGGGCTTTAAACTGTCAATTTCATATGCTAAAATATCAACAACATATCATGGGACTGCTTAAACAGAAAATGATGTTGATTTCTGATTGTGTGGAAAATAAGGATTTAAAGGATTTATTGAATTCAGCTGAACAAGTTGGATAACATACTTTGCAATGTGGTTTTGATTCTTTTGAGGCCTCTTGCAGGGCTGCTGTTACTGGGTCTGTGCTTAGAAGGCATGCTTGGCTTAAGGAGCAATCTCTGCCTGATCATGTTAAAGCAAAATTGTTGGATGCTCCTTTGCATCAGGACCGTCTGTTTGGCAATAAGGCTGAAGAAGTTCAAAAAAAGATGGAAGATAAAGCTAAGTCTATACAAACTGTGAAAAACTTCTTACAAGTGCAACCTCCAAGATTTAGTAGGCACTGGTCTACTAAGAACTGGTCCTTTCCAGCTCCTAGATCCACTCAGGCCAAACCCAGACACACGAAAAGCACCAGGTTTCAGTCCCAAGGGACTTTCAGAACTAAGCAATGGGGGTGCTTCCACTTCCAAATCCGGAAATAATAAGACAGCACCCTATGGTAAACAGTCTCAATGACTTTGCTTTAAAATTACCAAGCACTTACCTCTCAGCCTCCCCTTTGCGGGGAAACATTGCTCTTCATGCAAAAAACTGGCAACTTATAACCCAGGACAAATGGGTTTTAAATATAGTGTCCCAGGGATACAGATTTCATTTCCACACATTGCCAACTCCAAACGGGTGGCCAGACCTGCCCCCAAATCAGTGGGCAGAGGCTCAGAAACAAGTACTTTCCCTATTAAACATGGGAGCTATTCAACCAGTACCAGAAAAGGAAAAGGGACAAGGTTTCTATTCCAGGCTTTTCCTGATACCCAGAAAAAACAAATCATGGCATCCAATTCTGAACCTGTTCACTTTAAACACCTTTCTGGGCATTCCAAAATTCAAGATGCTGACTCTTCACCAGTTACTTCCTATGCTAGGCAAAGATGCCTGGTTGGCAACTCTAGATTTAAAAGAAGCTTACCTGCATATCCCAGTCAGAGAATCATGCAGGAGATACCTATGCTTCAAAGCAGGCTACTTGGATTATCAGTTCTCTGCACTGCCCTTTGGCTTGTCTACTGTGCCCAGGGTATTCACAAAGTGCCTGGCTCCAGTAATTGCATTTTGCAGGCAAAGAAATATTCAAATATATCCATACCTGGACAATTGTCTAATTCAGACAGAAAACCAGGCCATACTTATACTACATCTGGCATTTGTAAAAAGGGTTCTAACTTGTCTAGGGTACTCCATAAATGAAAAGAAATCACAACTAGTACCCTCTCACAAAATTACATTCCTGGGTGCAAGCTTGAATGCAACTGCCGAGATGGCTTACCTTACGCCAGAAAAGCAAATTCATTTGGTGACGTACTTCAAACAGGTGGCCACAAAAACCCTGCTTATCTGCAAAACAAATACTGCAAGCCTTCGGGTTCATGGCCTCCTGCATTCTTCTAAATCCATATGCAAGACTGCATATGAGGAAACGTCAGTGGTATTTAAAAAGTCTATGAAGTCAACATTGTCACAGCCTGGAAACAATGATTCCTATCATACCTTGCCTACTCCTAGAGTTCCTATGGTGGGCAGAGACCTGCCATCAAAACAAGGGACTCCCATTCACACCACCCCCTGCCGCCCAAACCCTGACTACAGATGCAGCAAACTTTGCATGGGGGGCTCATCTGGCAGGGAAGTGCATTCAGGACAAGTGGAGCCCAAATCAAATGCACCTACATATCAGTCAAAAAGAAATGCTAGCTGTACAGAATGCTCTGACAGCCTTCAAGGACTACCTTCATCCAGGACAACTACTGGTAAAGATGGACAACACCACGGTTATGTGGTACATAAACAAGCAGGGGGGGTACACATTCCTTCCCCCTCTGCAGACTAGCCATGGTATTGTGGAACACAGCCTTGAGCTACTAAGTACAACTACAAGCTCAATTCCTGCTAGGAAAGCTGAATAGTCTGGCAGACGGACTAAGCAGAAATCTCATGGACCCACACGAATGGAAACTGAAACCACGGATTTTCAAAATGTTGACAAGCAAATGGGGGAGCCCAGACATAGATCTATTTGCCTCCACCCAGAACTACCAGTTGGACAAGTTTTGCACAAGAACTCCTCACAAAAAAAGCCTGGAAAGTGGATGCTCTGTCCTTCAACTGGAAAAACCTATCAGTCTACGCCTTTCCCCCTCTACCTCTGCTCTCCAAAGTTCTGCTAAAAGTCAGACAGGACAAACCAAAAATGATTTTGATTCCTTCAGACTGGCCACGCCAACACTGGTACCTGCTCCTGCGCAGTGTGTCTCTAATATCCCCATGGCACCTGCCTCAGACACCTTCCTTACTGTCTCAGCAGGAGAACCAGATTCTGCACCCTCAGCTCCCTACATTGAACCTTGCAGCTTGGCTAATCACTTAAATTCACCCTTAACATTCCTCAGCAAACCTGTGATGGATGTCATCTTGGAGGCAAGAAGACCTAGTACTAGAAAATCCTATGCTGATAAATGGAAACGATTCTGTGCTTGGAACCAGTCTTTAGGGTTGAGCACAGTAGCACCCAATTTACCTCAGATTTTACAATATTTAACTGAGATGTTTCACAAGGGCCTGTCTTTTTCCTCCATTAAAATCCATGCCTCAGCCATTTCAGCTTATTATAACACAGAACCTCCCTCTTCTCTCATCCTATGCTCAAGCAGTACCACAGAGGGGCCAAGAACTTGAGACCACCCAGGAGAGCTCCAACCCCTGCCTGAGACCTTAACTTTGTATTGGAAAAACTCACTCTGCCTCCTTTCGAGCCAGCTGCTACTGCAGACTTAACATTTCTTTCTTGGAAAACAGTCTTCCTTCTGGCAATTACTTCGGCTAGAAGGATATCTGAATTACAGGCCCTTATGGTAGTGGAGCCTTTCATCATTTTTCATGCGGAGAGGGTGTCACTCAAGACCAATCCATCCTTCATGCCCAAGGTGGTATCCAGTGTGGCTTTTAATCAGTCTATTAATTTGCCAGCTTTCTTTCCTAATCCACAGAACAAAGGGGAGAACGGATTTTGCATTCATTGAATGTGCACAGACAACTGAGATTTTACTTGGACAGAACTAAAACTCGCAGAAAATCTGAACAACTGCTGGTAGTATTTGTTGCAGGGGCAGAGGGAAAGGCTTTTACAAAACAAACCATTTCTAAATGGTAAGTCATTGCATTCATTTCTGTTACAAGCATCATGGAAAGCCTATCTCCCAGGGGATCAGATCTCATTCCACCAGGGCTGCATCTACTTCTCCAGCCTTTCTCAGAGGTGTTCCTACCAGGGATATTCTAGAAGCTGCTACCTGGAGTTCCGTTCATACTTTCACCAAGCATTACCATTTACCAATTTTCTCTAAATCCAGAGCTGGCTTTGCCACTGCTGTCTTGCAGGGTCTTATAGCTGGTCCTAATCCTGTATAAATCCATCCTCCCAACCATGGCTTTGGGAATCTACACAAATGTAATGACAGCAACAGTGAAACACGAAGAACATGGTACAGTTGTGTACACTTACCATAAATGTAGATGTTCGAGTGTATTCACTGTTGCAGTCCTGGTTACCCTCTCTTCAGCCCCCTGTTTTTTCTCTGACTATGCCTCTACTTTCTGTTTCTATGCTTAAAAGCCTTTTTGTTGTATTTGCATTTGATTGGAGGTATATTGCTATAATTTAAGATTATATTTTGCTCCCCATTCAGGGGGCACCTGACATCTGGGGCAAGAAAAACAGAGGTAATGACGTCAACTGCATGTTTTATAACCCTGACGTCATGGAAGAAGGGACAGCAACCGATGCAGGACCCAAGACTTTGTTAATCAGGCCGACTGAGGGCAACCTGCCAGCAGATTACCCAAATGTAATGACTGCAACAATGAATACACTCAAACATCTACATGTATGGTAAGTGTACACAACTGTACCTTTTTGCTTTTCTTTCTTATTTTCTGAATGCATTGGGATAGCTACATATGGAAAAGCTCCCAATCTTTATCTTGTCAAATAGTACCAGAATGTTAGGGCTTGTTGTCATTTAAAGTGGTTATTCTGAAAAGGAAAAATGTCCAGTGTCAGCACAGCAGTAACCACTCTGCTGATGAGATGTCTGTCTTCTCTGATCAGTGTTCCTTACATATCACAGACCGTTGGAAGCTATTCAGAATTGTGACAATTAAAGTAAGGCATAGTGATAATTGTTATTGTACTTATTTTTGTGAATGAAGAAACACACATGCACACTGTATAATCATTCTGTGCCCTATGTGAGAATGATTAATTTGGATTACCACAGCTTTCAAGGTAGCTGCAGTGTGTGCATATCTTGGTATTGAGAGGGACTGAAAAGGCATTTTTTCCTTAAAAAAAAAGTAAATGGCAACACTGTTATTTTATTATGTAATTAAAAACTTTAACATCTATGGGACACAGTAATAGTGTTTCTGCATCGCATATGCTTAAAACAACTGGAAAACAGTATTACAAAGACCACAGCACTCATGAGACTTGGAGGCATGGAAGGAGTTATTCTTCTTTCACAATGGTGCTGTAAGCTCCACTCCACAATTAGCACAAGACAGTTTATATGTGCAAGTGTGTTAAACACCTCCTTGGGATTAGTGTTACTGCTTTGCTGCTGGTGAGACGAAGAGCAGAGGGATATTGATTCCTTGCCATCTCAGATTTGGCAGTGTGTATAGGACTTCTCTGATTTGACTGGTTGCTACTTTGGTGGGAACTTCTTAAGTTTTAATTTTGCACTGTTTTGCAGCTGGCTTTCTATTTTGCCATCTGCTGTACATGCTAGCCAGGGCATCTACCAAGAGTAGACTATAGCAAGTGTACTGAGCCCAGTAACTTTGGGGGACAGTACTACTTGGGATTAGGACTACTGTTTTCCTTCTGGTGAGAGAAAGAACAAAAATGCCATAGATTCCTACCTGTGTGAAGCTGTGGTGAGACTAGCAATAGTGGCCAGATAGTAGCCGATAGGCAAAAACACAACAATCCATCATTCTTGGCAGACCTACTTCTGTGTTTTCATAAAGTACTGCTAAACTAGCTACCATCTAACTTAGCTTCAGCATATCATCATTAATACTTTATATGTAAATCTCCAGGGTGTACTCTAATAGTCTCCCTCCAACCCTTGAGTACTGTGATGAACCCTAGTCATTGAACCCCTGGCATATGGCTCAACAGTCTGCTGTCATGCAGTTTGTGTCCAGTCTTACTAATGAAGGTGCTCTGAAGTGGTGAAGCAACTGCCTAATTCTTACCAGTTGTTCAGTACTTCCACCAATTCACAGTATAACCTCTGAGAGATGTAAGTATTTAAGAAACATGGAGGCAAACCTTTTGCATCTACCACTAGACCCATAACTTATGTTCCTAAACACATTGGAAAATATTAGGGTACAACCCAATACCCTTATACTGGGAGACTTTAACTTCCCCTCCACTAACTGGGAAAATTACTCATGTACCGAGACACTTGCTCAACGTTTTCTGTAATTCATTAATTCCAATGCCCTGGACCAACTCATTCTTACCCCCACCAGGGGTAGAAACATCCTTGACCTGGTCATTACTAACATGGGTGATCGTTGCTCTACACCAGTAATCAACTCCTCCCTGGTCAGATCCGATCACAAGCTAATCACCATAGATATCCACATCCCACCCTCACCCCCACAAAGGAAACCACCATAAAAAACTTCTCCAAAGCCAGTTTTGGGCTTCTAAAAACTGAGGTGGCTAACTTCACGACACCCATACAAATGGAAAATAGGTGCATGACTGCTGAATTGTACACAAGTGCACTGTATGAGCACATACACAAGTGCATGGAATGGGCCATACCAAACATAACCAAGACTCTCTCCTCCAAAAAAAGGAAGCAAATTTGGTGGTCCCTCACCATAAACAAACTTTACAACAGAAGGAAAAAACTGTTGCAGAAAAGGGTGAAGTCCCAAGACTGGAAAAACTCCTTTGTTAGCCTCAGCAAAAAACTGAGATCCATCATCAAATCCTGTAAAGCTAGCTATGAAAACAAAATTGCTGCAGATTCTAAAGACAACCATAAAGCATTCTATAGCTATGTCAAGAATCTACATGGCAATACTCAGAGCTGCTCTGAGTTACAGCACAATGGCAATACATATACAGAACCAACTGATATTGCCACCATATTGGTGATGATTAATGATCAGCAGTATGGTTTCATGCCAGGAAAGAGCACTACAGATGCGATCTTTGCTCTGAGAGTGTTGATGGAGAAGTACAGAGAATGTCGGAAGGAGTTGCATTGTGTTTTGTAGACTTAGAGAAAGCATATGACAGGGTGCCTAGAGAGGAGTTGTGGTGTTGTATGTGGAAGTCAGGAGTGTCAAAAAAGTATGTAAGAGTGGTACAGGATATGTACGAGGGTAGTGTGACAGCGGTGAGCTCTGCGGTGGGAGTTACGGATGCGTTTAAGGTGGAGGTGGGGTGACATCAAGGATCAGCTCTGAGCCCTTTGTTATTTGCAATGGTGATGGACAGGTTGACAGACGAGATCAGACAGGAGTCCCCATGGACTATGATGTTTGCAGATGATATTGTGATCTGTAGTGAGAGTAGGGAACAGGTGGAGGAGACCCTGGAGAGATGGAGATATGCTCTAGAGAGAAGAGGAATGAAGGTCAGCAGGACTAAGACAGAATATATGTGTGTAAATGAGAGGTAGGCTAGAGGAATGGTGAGGATGCAAGGAGTAGAGATGGCGAAGGTGGATGAGTTTAAATACTTAAGGTCAATAGTTGAGAGTAACGGTGAGTGTGGAAGAGAGGTGAAGAAGAGAGTACAGGCAGGATGGAGTGGGTGGAGAAGAGTGTCAGGAGTGATTTGTTACAGACGAGTACCTGTAAGAGTGAAAGGGAAGGTCTACAAGAGGGTAGTGAGACCAACTATGTTATATGGGTTGGAGACAGTGGCATTGACAAAAAGGCAGGAGTTTGAGCTGGATGTGGCAGAATTAAAGATGTTAAGATTTGCACTGGGTGTGACGAGAGTGGATAGGATTAGGAATAAGTATATTAGAGGGTCAGCCAAGGTTGGAAGGTTTGGAGACAAAGCCAGAGAGGCACGAGAGGCACGATTACATTGGTTTGGACATGTGCTGAGGAGGGATGCTGAGTATATTGGGAAAAAGATACTAAGGATAAAGCTACCAGGTAACAGGAAAAGAGGAAGGCCTAAGATAAGGTTTATGGATGTGGTGAGAGAGGACATGCAGGTAGTTGGTGTGACAGAGCAAGATGCAGAGGACAGGAAGAAATGGAACAGGTGATCTGCTGTGGCAACCCCTAAAGGGAACAGCTGAAAGAGGATGATGATTGGATGGTAGGTTCAGTGCGAACTTTACTCTCTTTTCACCCCCTAAAGGGCCTATCACAATACCTGAACAATGCCATGTCCCTATTATCACGGCTACACAGGTAAAAAACCCACTGCCCAAAGCTAAGAATACAGCTTCCATGGGACCTGATAATAATCCTGGCTGTGTTCTACATGAATTACAAAGTGAACTGGCACCACACCTGAGTACCCTGTTCAATTACAGCCTCATTTCAGGCTTTGTTTCTACTGAATGGTGCACTGCTACGATCATCCCACTCCACAAATGGGGAATGACTACAGACCATGGGAACTACTGCCCCATTAGCCTGATGACTCTGATATGTATGGCTATGGATGCATAATGGACTTTATAAATAAGGACATAGGGAATCTCCAAACTCTGGACCCCATGCAGTATGGGTTTGTGAAAGGTAGACCATGCCTGCTCAACCTGATAGACGACTTCTAGTCTGCCACCAGAGTTGTGGATGAGGGCAAAGTAGTTCATACAGCCTACCTAGATCTTGCCAAGGCCTTCTACACAATCCCTAACTCAGGAATCCTAGATAGACTCACTAAACTAGGCATAAACCCCTATGTAATAAGATGGGTTGCCAACTGGCTCACTAATAGAACCTACACTGTGAAAGTAGCGGACTCCAAATCTGACTACCGACCAGTTACAACTGATGTCCCACAGGGATCGGTCATAGGTCCTCTCCTGTTTGGCATCTACTTCTCTGATGTTTAAGCCAACAAAAAGGGACTTTGGCTGACCAAGTTCACAGATGATTGCAAACTGGGAGCCATTATTGATTCTCCAACTGATGTAGATATTGTACAAAAAGGCCTCACTGACACCAGTGACTGGTGCCAGAACCATGGCCTTAAGCTCAATGCCAAAAAGTGTATTGTCATTCCCTTTGGGAAAAATTCGATGGCCATGAACTATCACATAGGCGGTAGTCCACTAAACACCAAAGGTGTGATAAGAGACCTGGGGACACAGCTTGACAGCAGCCTCTCCTTTGATAACCATATTGGCACTGTAGTCAGAAAGTCCTTCTGTGTGGCACATCTCATTCATCTCATCAAAAAAGGTTTCTCATCCAGGAAGAAAGAGGTCATAATCCCTCTCTACTCATCCCTCATTAGGCCTATTATAGAATACAATTCCCCATTTGGTATGTACCTCAAAATACCTCACTATGAGGATCTTAGGCCTTAGACACATGCCCTATACAGACAGACTCAAAAAACTCCAGCTATATTCTGTCTGTTATCACCTATTTGGGAGCGATCTTTACTTGACCTACAATGCCATGTCTGACCCAGAGCTGCTAGATATGCTACACGTAAAGAAATCCTAATCCGTCCATGCCACATGCTCCAGGGACCTTAACCTCATTACCACAATAAACAGAACATGCTGGAGGGGCAGGTTCCTAACCCAGAGACTTCCCATAATCTGGAACAAGCTTCCCATTCACATCAAGGAGAGCACTTCACTGGCCCTCTTTAAGAGAAATCTTGACGAGTAGGTGGGCAATAGGTAGTTCACCCCAGGGATCACTTCAGTGGCCTTACTTGACAGGGACACTGGGAACTAACTTTTGGTGGCATGATGCCAGGGAATCTTCTTGGGCTAGGCTTATATAGGCTCCAGGGCCATTAGCTTAGTACACAACTATGAACCTATGAAAGTGCAAAAAAAAAAAAAACTTGCCGAAACTGCCTAACATACACACAGAAAGATCCCAACCTCCAGCACATAAGACAGTGCATACTCTTTCTCCAATCACACATGCTGCTAATCCACACATCTCACCCAAGAGTCACTAGGAAAGTAGACCCAAGTCCATAATGTCCACAGTCTGCTTCTGCATGGGGGGATAGTTTGGTCATAAATGACTCTATTTGTAGGCATACAGACTCCACACTAACTAGACTGAACAAGAGCAGGGTGACTGTATGCTGTTTGTCCAGTCCCAAGATCCTTAATATCAAAAAGGCCTTAAAGGCCTTTAGAGATCAATAAGAATAATAATACCTATTTGTTAACCAGGTAGGTTCACTGGATATACACTTCCTTTTCAGGGTTGAGTTGCTGAAGGTCACACAGTAGACAAATAAGGGCTCAAGGAATTAAACCCTGTACCACAGGAGCTACAGCTCACAGCCTTAACCTTCTGTAGCAACTGCTATAATTGACTACAGCCATGCGGTGGTCCATGCAGGAGTGAATGACCCCCATAGTGCCATTTTTAGGCAGAGTCACTCTACTTGGGCATTCCTACGTAGGAAACTGAAACTAATATTTGTCTAAATAGAAAGATGCCTGTACTTGAGGCCCTCCAGAAATTTGAACACCTACATGTTTGTATAGTTAGTAATATATATTTGCATTGCAGGGACAGCACTATCTCTAGATGAGTATTTAGGGCCTATGATGTCTTCAGAACCTTGAGTAACTTTAGGGGGGTGATTATTGATATTTGTCAAAAATACTATCACCTCACATTAAATTAGCCATGACTTTAACTTGGAGATCCAAGTCACCATTAACAAGTACAACTGTCTTTATTCCTAGCTAGAGATCCCCAATCAATGTCCCCAAAAGATTGTGGAAATTACCTTAACAGAGGGTTAAATATCAAACAAAATACTTTATTGCTAGGTGATTCCAATTACCCAAGCTTTAATTGTGCCACTTGCATCTCTAAAAATGTATATGCTCAGCTTTTTCGAGACTTTGTTAATACCAGTGCACTAGAAAAAGTTGCAAAACTATGCACTGGAGGCTCTAGTGTCTTTAACCTGGTCCTTACCAGCATAGCCACCATCTGTACCCAATCCTGTATTTCCTTATCCCTGATTAAATCTGATCATAAGTCAGTCATCTTCTCTGCGAATCTAAGTAGTACCACCCCACCACAAAATGAGGCCATTATTGTGGACTTCACCAGGGCAAACCAACCTCACCTTGTAGAAGACTTGTGCAGAATTCCAAGGGTTTACATTCCGTTCTGATATTTCGTAGCAGCTAAACAGCTGCATAAAAAAGTCAGTACCTGCCCACCCTAAATAAAATGCTAAATTTGGAAATAAACTGCTCTGATAACACTCTCATTTTAATAAACTGTACAAAAATAGAAGAAAAATTATAAAAAGTTATTAAGAGATCTCCATCATTTTATCTCAAGATGATACTGAAACATGCTAGCAAGGAACTTAACAGTGCAATCAGTAAATGTAAAGGAAATGTAAAACACACTGATACTGGATTTACTACACGTACAACTCGGCTCGGATGGTGAAAAAACTGTTTAATGCCAAAAACCACAAAAATCCACAAATAAGTTAAGCGCTTTCATCTGACTAGCAGACTTCCTCAGAACAAAGTTAATTGGTACTGAATTCATTAAATACCAAAATGTTGGCGCCTAACACAAAATCACACAATAATCATCTTAAAGAAATACATACATTTTAACACTTCTAAAGTACATAATTGCAGAAATACATAAGCATATTTACATATTAGATCTATATATAAAAAACTCCTGTAAAATCCAATAAAAATATATAAACATATATATGTCTACATATATACATAAACTACATGAAGAATTCTTAAAATTCGAAAAATTAGGACAAAACTAAATATGGTTTTATACTAATAAAATCATTAATACCTGGGTGTCTAGTGGCATCAGTGAACATCTGCCATCTACTCTCCTTCATAGCCAAAAGGGCTTTGATGTTCCCACCATATGGAGATATACTCTGTATACCTTATCAGTGATGATAAATTTAAAATGATGAGTGTCACCACTATATAGTATGTGTTGGTACAACTCATTCTTTTTATCCTTGCTTCTGATACAATATAAATGATCATAAATGCGCCGTTTAAACTGTCTCTCAGTCTTACCTATGTAGAATGCATTGCATTCTACACAAGTAGCTAAATAAACCACGTATTTCGTGTTGCAATTTCCACCCCTACTGTAAATGTATGTCTGATTAAAATTGTCTAACTTACAACCCTCAACCTCATTAATACAATGACATTGATTGCAAGCTCCACATTGTTTGGTACGAGAACATCCCCTATTCTTGTCAGTTTTATTGAATTCCAACAACTTCTTAATATTGAAACCAGTCTTGTAAACAATCTTGGGATGTATACCTACAACTTTCAATATATAATCATCCCTTGTGACCAAATTCCAATGTTCTCTTATGATGGCTTCAATATACTGAACAACTGGTGAATACATAAGTACACATACTAATTGACTAGGTTCATGCTCTAGTTTCATAGCTTGTATTGTAGCCACACTGCCCACATTCCCTAATAATGGCACATATTTGCTACCCCATTCACTAGTAACATATTTGACTACATCATTCAACAATTTCAATGGATACCCCCTGGCAATAAACATGGACTTGATAAAATTCACTTCTTTCAACATAATTCCTCTGGTGGATGACATACGGGCATCCCTAATGCACTGCCCTTTGAAAATATTTTTGAACACATGTGGAGGATGATTACTACTAAATTCTAAATAATCATTGGAGAATGTCTCCTTCCTATAAATACTGTTGATGAAGAAAAATGATGAAAAATTGTCTCAATTAATACAGGAAGTGGACAAATTAAATGTTGAAATAGTCAACAATGAGATGTTTAGTCAATAGAAAGATTTGTATGATAAGCAGTTTTCTGCAGCAGAACATAAAGCGGCTAACATTTTTGATAGGAAACACAGGAAAATTATTAGAGATGTTGAACAGTATGCCAATTATAGGGCATATGTTTGGCCCAAGAATCACCAAATAGATGGAGGAAAGGCATTTCAGAAATGAACATAGAAATTTGGATAGGGACTTAAATTTTCAAGGGGGCAGGTTTTATCCCCCACCAAAAAACACCTATGGACGAGGAAACAGGAGACTAAGATAGACAGGGTAAGTGATGAAGTAATTGCCTATGATACAATTTCAGTTAAAGGATCACATGACACTAATTTAGATAACGTATTTAGTAATAATTCAATGTGCATAGATAATTGTCAAGATGTTGCAGTAAATACAAGTGTTACGCAAGATACCCCTGCTAACAATATAGTGTATACTAAAAATGGATTTAATGTGTTTAATTACACTAATTTTGATATTTCTGAGGAATTTATTAGGGTATTTTCGAAAGGTATGAAATTTATCTCCACAGTAAGCTTTAATTTAGTTGATTCCATTTTAGAAGTAATTATTTTGTAGGAGGTTAAATTTAGCTATTCAGTTTCAACATAATAACACTGCTAGCATCTATTTGACTTCAAAAGAGCTTAAAAAGAAAAGTACTTATATACCTCAAAGCAATATGATGGTGGCAAACTTTGAGAAAACGGTCTGTAATGACATTTACAGATTTCATAACACTTACAGGACTGATAAAGGTATCATAAGTGGTGTCCAGGCCAATTTAACCAATGATGAATGTAGCTGTTTGCTGACGTATGTAGGTAATAATGAGATAAAGTTGATGAAACCTGACAAAGGGGGAGGGATTGTGTTATATAACAAAATGGATTACATTAGTGAAATATATAATATCTTGTATCAATCCGGAAGTTATGATGCAATTTCTCTCAATGAAATCAATATAGGTTATAAACGAATAGACTTGGCAATAGAAGAATATATGTTAGACAATAGAATTACTATGGAGATTTATCAATTTTTAAAGGTGGAATACCCAATTTTAGCTACAATAGTTGGTATCCCCAAAATACATAAAAATTTAACACCCCCCCCCCTTTAGACCCATCATTTTGGGCAGTAAATCTAAACTTTCCCGTTGGGAGTCACTATTGATAAGTGGGTAAAGCCTATATATAATAACATTCCACATCTTATAAAGGATTCTTGGATGTTTTTAGGGCAATTGTCATCACAAATATGGAGTAAAAACCTCATTTTTATAACAATAGATGTTGCGGATTTATTTTCGTGCATTCCCAAAGATTTGGGGTTAGAATACTTCAGCAGTAGCTTAAGAAAATATTCCAGTTTCGAATGGGACAAAATTTGTCTCATTACAGATATGATGGGGTTAGTTTTAGACCACAACTACGTTCATTTTGAAAATGAATTTTTTAGGCAAACTAGGGGCGTGGCTATGGGCGCATCTTGTGCTCCCATATTCGCTAACCTAGTTATGCTGGAATGGGAATCTGTATATTTGTTCAAATCAGAATTTTTTCAGTATATAGCATATTATACAAGGTTTCTGGACAATCTATTTGTGTTATGGAAAGGTCCCATTGATATGGTTGATGAATTTATTAGGTATTTTAACAGTACGACTGAGTTTCTTAAATTCACTTATACCTCTAGTACATGTGGAATAGCTTATTTGGACACTTATATTAGTCATGGAGAAGATGGGTTTGTATCCAGTATTTATAGGAAGGAGACATTCTCCAATGATTATTTATAATTTAGTAGTAATCATCCTCCACATGTGTTCAAAAATATTTTCAAAGGGCAGTGCATTAGGGCTGCCCGTATATCATCCACCAGAGGAATTATGTTGAAAGAAGTGAATTTTATCAAGTCCATGTTTATTGCCAGGGGGATATCCATTGAAATTGTTGAATGATGTAGTCAGATATGTTACTAGTGAATGGGTTAGCAAATATGTGCCATTATTAGGGAATGTGGGCAGTGTGGCTACAATACAAGCTATGAAACTAGAGCATGAACCTAGTCAATTAGTATGTGGACTTATGTATTCACCAGTTGTTCAGTATATTGAAGCCATCGTAAGAAAACATTGGAATTTGGTCACAAGGGATGATTATATATTGAAAGTTGTAGGTATGCATCCCAAGATTGTTTACAAGACTGGTTTCACTATTAAGAAGTTGTTGGAATCCAATAGAAATGACAAGAATAGGGGATGTTCTCGTACCAAAAAATGTGGAGCTTGCAATCAATGTCATTGTATTAATGAGGTTGAGGGTTGTAAGTTAGACAATTTTAATCAGACATACATTTACAGTAGGGGTGGAAATTGCAACACGAAATATGTGGTTTATTTAGCTACTTGTGTAGAATGCAATGCATTCTACATAGGTAAGACTGAGAGACAGTTTAAACAGCGCATTTATGATCATTTATATTGTATCAGAAGCAAGGATAAAAAGAATGAGTTGTACCAACACATATTGCATAGTGATGACACTCATCATTTTAAATTTATCATCATTGATAAAGTATACAGGGTATATCTCCATATGGTGGGAACATCAAAGCCCTTTTGGCTATGAAGGAGAGTAGATGGCAGATGTTCACTGATGCCACTAGACACCCAGGTATTAATGATTTTATTAGTATAAAACCATATTTAGTTTTGTCCTAATTTTTCAAATTTTAAGAATTCTACATGTATTTTATGTATATATGTAGACATATATATGTTTATATATTTTTATTGGATTTTACAGGAGTTTTTTTATATATAGATCTAATATGTAAATATGCTTATGCATTTCTGCAATTATGTACTTTAGAAGTGTTGAAATGTATGTATTTCTTTAAGATGATCATTGTGTGATTTTGTGTTAGGCGCCAACATTTTGGTATTTAATGAATTCAGTACCAATTAACTTTGTTCTGAGGAAGTCTGCTAGTCAGATGAAAGCGCTTAACTTATTTGTGGATTTTCATGGTTTTTGGCATTAAACAGTTTTTTCACCATCCGAGCCGAGTTGTATGTGTAGTAAATCCAGTATCAGTGTGTTTTACATTTACGTTGTTGTTATCGGTGTGGAGCAAATGTAAAGGAAAGTATGAGATACCGAAGGAAACTACAAATTTTTTTCATTGTGTCAGGACATTAAAGCATAATGTGTAACAATGCAGTGAGCTCATTTATAATGATATCATATATGCCAGTCCCAAGTATATATCAATATATTGGCACAGAAATGTAGTGCTAACTTTACCCCACCTACCCATATTTTTACCCCCAGCATCCATGACTACTTTCCTATGAAGTCATATTGGAGAAAGTCTTAAAATTCCTGTCAAAGACTAAATATATTTCCATGGGACCAGAAAATAAAATTTAGATTCAGACAATTATAAGCCCATCAGTCTCACCAGCACTAAATGCAAAGCTATGGAACATGTTATAGCAGAACTCATTTTGGCAGGCAAAGGCAATTTAACTGATATAGGCCCTAATCAGTTTGGTTTTGGGAAGGGCACATCCTGTCTCTTGAACCTAGTAAGATTCTGTGAAAAGGTTACAGAGGCTGTGGACAGTGGATACTTGGAGCACACTACTTATCATGCTCTGACCAAGACTTTTGACACTGTATCCTTTGCTGTTAAAAATTTTACAAACTTAATGTAAACCCCTGTGTTATCCACATAATTGCAGATTGGCTATCCAGCAGATCCCAGGGTTGTGAGAGTTGCTGGTATACCCTCTTTGAATACAAAATTGAAACTAGTGGGACACCACAGGGATCATTGTTTGGCCATCTGTCCTGTTTGACATCTTTTTGGTAGTTATCCAGTCTAATATTACAGAAGAGTGCACTGTTATCCACTGATACTAAATGGCTCCAACAAAGGATTGGAATATGCACACGGCTGGTGTACTGAAAACTTTCTCAAGTTAAATGCAAAAAGTAATGTGGCAAAAAGCTGTTCCCACCTCATATGTTATAAGTGGCATTCATCTTCTGTCACACATGATCATAAGTGGCCTTAGTACTTATATGGACAAATTCTGTCTCATTCGATCACCATGTTTCTGTCATGCTCGGGAAATTCTTCTTTCTGACTCAGTTAATTTAAAGTGAAATACCTTTAAGATTTAAAGACATTTTCCTGCCACTGTAGTCTTCCCTTACCAGACCCTTGTGGAATACAGTGCCCCCTTTAGTATGTATAAATCAGAGGATTTTGCTCAACTAGAAAGACCCGAAAGATACCTTACCAAGAAAATTAAAAGCCTTAAATTATTCAGCTGTCGTAACATATTAGCATAACCATCTTTATACTCGCTAGCCTACATTCTGCTTGCTGTAAGGTGCCTTGTCACTTACCTTTTCAGTCATGAAAGAGACAGTGCTACATGACCTCCTGTTTATTTACAAAACCAGTGGCTCTACAAACACCTGTGCTAAGGACCAAAATGTACATCAAGTAGACAAAACTCACTGGAGAGAAAGGCTCCTAACTCAATGTATTTCCAGCGTATGGAATGTTACCACTACAGGTCAAACAAAGTAGTACTTTGACTGCCCTTAAGGCTAGTCTTTATGATTGAGTGGGTAGATACAAGTTTATGCTAGGATTGTCATGTACATCTCTGCTCAATTTAGAAAGTGAGCTCTATTGAATGTTTGGAAAGGGAGACATAAACATTTAAGTGTGTCTACTTAAAAGTGTATATGACTAGACATCTTATGGTCCTCTTGATCCCTTGACTAATAATGTTCCTATGTACGAGTTGGCTACAGATGCAGTTTTCATGCCCTCTGCACATCTGTCTGGCAATACAGAGTGATTGCTACAGAAGTTTGTCTGTAAGGGAGGGTCTGAATAGTACAATGGCTACTACATTGTTTTTTCAGTCACAACAATCTGGAATCTGATGCTGTCCATTATGTTCATTCCTCAATGACTGGGGTCTCGGATCCAATCTCTGATCTAACTTTGCTGCTTCTACTAGATTCTTGGATCCAACTCTCGAGCTCCTCCCCTCTACCCACCTCAGATCTTGTTTGCTGCCATATTGCTGTAGATGTGGTTCCTTCTCAGACAGTTTTTTTCCATACTTTAAGTCCAATCTTCATTTTTTTCTCTAAAACATATTATTTTTCCTACTTTGTCCACATCCCTTACCTAGTCTCTTGAGTTTTCGATTTTTTTCTTTGCAGTAGTTTTTCTCTTTCTCTTCTACCTCATGGTGGCTGTTGGTACTTTTTCCACCTTTTTTTCTACCCTCTATAGGGTATTTTCTCTGTCGTTGTTGGTAGTCCAAAAAAAAAAACTTTCTTTTCCTTTTTCTTAGTATAGCTTCTTGGCTAGGCTAAAATCAGTGCAGTATCATGGTTGAGATACCAACGGGTTTCAAAAAATGCACTTCCTGTGGGCATAAGATCCTTAATTCTGATGCCCACAGGGAGAGTGTCTACTGCCTCATAGCTTCTCATTTCAACACAGACTGCTACATTTGTGCAACCTTTAATTCCTGGGCCCTTAGCAACCATAGAAGCAAGTTAGTCTTAAAGTGATTGCTGCTATCTTCTTCAAATTCATCATCTACTCCAAGGGCTCAAACCCCCACCAAATTATCTAAAGCCTCTTTGGAGGCAAAATAATCACATAAGCGGTCTCCAAAGATTCAAAAGATAGCAGACCTGACCTTCTCGGATCCAAAACAGAAACAGTCAGATCCTACATCTTCAGATCCAACAACTACTCATATGAAGTCTACAAGTACCTGGTCCCCAAGGTTAACTGTAGACCGTG
The DNA here is from genome assembly GCF_019279795.1 of Protopterus annectens. Lineage (NCBI taxonomy): Eukaryota > Metazoa > Chordata > Ceratodontiformes > Protopteridae > Protopterus > Protopterus annectens. The sequence goes on along the minus strand of NC_056726.1, from coordinate 788,927,822 downwards.
TTTCTCCTTGGCTCCATTTTCCTTTCCTTCAGGAGACCCTGAGGAGAGAGTCTCTGGCCCAGTCCACCTCTTCCTTCATCAGATCATCCAGGAGCCTTTCAGAAATGAAAGTGGATAGATGATGAGGAAGTTCCTCAGAGTTCAGATTCAGATGTAGGTTGTCCTGTCTTCATCTTCCACTGGATCTCTGAGCCTCCATTTTACTTCACATGCAGTAATCTCTCCTTCTCCAATCCAGCTGGTGGTTCTGATCTGAACCCTTGGATCTAATAGATCCGTGAGTGTCAGTGTTGGATCTAAAGGCAACTAGATTTTCGATTGCAGTTGCTTCCCTGACTTGTTTGGCTCAGATTCCTTTTGGACTAGAATGAGTCTTGGAGCTGAAATGGAGCTGGGTCTGGGGGGCTGGGTTTCACTCTGTGTTTGTTGGAGCTGTCTATGCCCCTTGGAGCTTCAGCATTGAACAGCTTATGCCCGTCTCCCCCTTCAAGGCATGGCTCCAGGCAGGGTTGAGGCATGGTAACACTGGCAACTTTGACTCCAGTGCAGCCAGCTGTGGTGTCTCCTGGTTCTTTTGCCTTTGAGGTAGTGGAGAATGTCTTGTCTCATCCAAGAGATTTGACCACTCTGTCCTCTTCAGATCCTACAGTCTTGCCTCCTTCTGGTCCAAGATCTAATCCTCCCAGGCCTATTTCACAGGGACAGCTAGCCCCATCAAGCATCCAGACAGTCCCCCTTGAGGACTTTCCCCCCTCTTCAGATACCTCTCCAAATCTTCCCAATGAAGAGCCTCTCTGAAAAAAAACATATAAGAAGAGACACATAGACACTTCTCAGGAGTCTCTCACAGAAGACATTGACTTTGATGAAGGGGGGGGGGGGATCCCCCAGATCATCACTGGATGACATCTTCTTCAGAGATATCTTAAAAATTTTCAAGCAAAAGACCAGTTGGTCCTCTGATACCCCTCCCAAATGGAGTCAGTTTTTCTGGAAGCTTTTGTGTCTGGTCCATCTGTCTTGGGTGGTTTCCCCCCCAGCAGATGAGCTTCTAAATCGAGTTTCTCACTGAGCATGGAAGGATCTGAATTCTGGAGAACCCATTCCCTATCACCCTGATAAATTTCTCCACCTAAAGACAGGCCACACTGGAGCAAGGGAGTTCCTTTTGATATTATGATTGTGGCCATAGCCACAAAGAAGGGAGCTGGGAGAGCAGAGCTCCACTGTCCACCTCCCTAACAGTGATTCCACAGCATTGGACAGATTTGGGAAGTGCGCTTTTGCCTCAGCGATCCTTGCCTTATGGTCTGTGAATTACATGTCTCATTTCACAAGGTTACAGTAGGATTTGACTAAGGAACTTTCCAAATCCCTCTCCAAGTCCATGTCAGTGGAGGACTACAGGAAGTCTTCTTCACAACTGGCCACTATCTTTATCCATCTCTAATGCATCCATGAGGCTAATTTCCCATGCTGCTGAGGGCACCTCACAGATGGCAGGTTCAGGCATAGCCATTATGAGACATGCCTGGATGGGCTTAAATGTCTTTGCTGAGCCTTTCAAGTCTTCTTTCATCAATGCTGCTTTTGATAGAACATCTTTATTTGGCCTTACTGTAAAGGAAACACTTTCCCAGAGAGAACAGGATGGAAAGACCCTGTCTGCCATAGGGATGCACGTTTCTACCCCTCACCTATCCTTTTCCAGGAATCAAAGAGGAGGCCAGAAAATGCGGTTTAATAATTCCCTTGGCCTTTTCCAAGTTTCACATGAGGATAACTCTCCCAGAGGCAAAGGGAGGAGGTCAAATGGAAGATGCTGTTCTCACAGCAGGGAGGCCTACAAAACTGGGGTTTCCGAGATTCCTGTCAGATAAACTCTTCCAGCACTCCTGTAAGGTTGCCCAATTGCCCACCTCTGGAAGTAGTTGGGGGGGCACTTGTCTGTGCACCTAGACATCTGGACATCAATAACAAAAGATTCTTGGGTGCTAAAAATCATATCCAGAGGTTATTTTATACCAGTTTCCCAGGTTCCCCCAGTCAAAAGAAAAAGGCTTCCCTACTTCCCATTCAGTCAGAATGAGGCAGCAGCTCAAGAAATTCAAAAGCTGATAGACAAAAGAGTCATCCATAAGATCCCCCCAGACCGGAAATGATTCAGAACTTACTCAAGATTCTTTTTAGTACCAAAGAAAACCAGAGACTTGAGATCAGTTGTGGATCTAAGCAAGCTAATCAGTTTGTGAAGAAGTCAATGTTCCGAATGGACATGGTTCAGTCCATTCTGCTGTTTCCATGCAAGAATGATTGGATGTGCTCAATCGATCTTCAGGATGCATACTGTCACATCAAGATGAACAGACAATCCCGAAGAAGTTTTGTCTTTCGGCTAGGGACCATTCACTATTAGTTCATTGCCCTTCACTTTGGTCTCACCACAGCCCCCAGGGTGTTTACCAAATGCATGGCAGTGGTAGCAGCTCACTTGAGACTTCTGGGATTCTGAGTGTTTCCATACCTAGAAGACTGGTTCCTCACCAATTCAAACAAAGATCTTCTAGAGAAATCCAGGGATTACTTGCTCAAGTTATGTCAGTCTTTAGGCATCTCGGTCAACATCTGCAAGTCTCGTCTTCAACCTTTTCAGAGCCTGTAGTTGATAGGTGCTGTGCAGAACACAGTCAGATAGCCTTTTTTTGCACCACATCAAGTAAGGCTCATCAGGTACCAGGTGTAGAAAATTATTGCACATCCTCCTCCCTTAGCCAGACTTATTCTTCAGGTTCTAGGGTCAATGGCAGCTGCCATAACCTTAGTTCCTATGGCCCTTTTTTATATGAGCATTCTTCAGTGGACCCTAGCTGTTCCGTGGTCAGTTCTTCACCATCTCTTGTCCTTTCCAGTCAAAGTCACTGAAGTATGCAAAGACCACAATGGACCCTCCCAACTGGGCTGGGGGGCATTTCTTGGGACGGAAGGTCCAAGGCACGTGATCCCCACAAGAGACCAGTTCACATATTAGTGTCCTTGAGATGGGAGCAGTCCTAATGTGTCAGGCCTTCCAGGATGTTCTTCCTCTTAGGACGATGGCAGTAGAAATCAACATCATGTCTGTGGTGTTGGTCCATCAACAAACAGGGGGAGGGGACCCAGTTTCACTCCCTATGTCAAAAGACAATGCGAATGTGGCAGTAGGCCATTTCCTCCAACTGCTTTTTTATGACAATGCACATACCGGGGAAGTCTAACATTCTAGCAGACAAATGCAGCAGGTCCATTTTAATGCCTCATGAGTGGTCTCTCAATCGATCAGTGATGGAGAGAATCTTCTGTTGTTGCGGCCAACCTTGCAGCAACCTCTTTGCATCTCCCCTCAGCAACAAGTGCAGCAGGTTCTTTGCCCTAATCCCCCCTCTGGGGGGAGAGGTCACTGTGAGATGTTTTAGTCCATTTTTAGCCCTCCAGTTTCCTTTATGCTTATCCCCCAATACCTGAAATTCCCAAATTCTTACAGAAGACATTTTGGTTGAAGAGCACAATTATCCCTATTGCCCTCTTTTGGCCTCGTCAAGTGTGGTTCCCCTTCTTTTGTTCTCACCCTTGTTATCCACCATGGATACTGGATCCCAATCCAGACCTGCTTTCTCATCCCTCCATAATGGATCATCTGGACATTCCAGGCCTCAGATTGCCACCATAGTTTCTCCTATTCCACTGATTGCTAGACAGCCCAGGCTTTCCTCCCCAGTCTGACAGATACTTCTGTCTTCCCACAAGGCCTGTAAAAGGAAGATTTACAAATGTAAATGGAAAAGATTATTTATTTAGGCTCTACAGAGGGAATTGGACCCCTTCAGTGCTCTTACTTCTGCTATCCTAGAATTTTTAGCATCTGTTTTTCAAGAAGGAGCTAATTTCTCTTCTATCAAAGTGCTATTGGCATCCACATCTAATTTTCAGTCAAGAAAAAATGCTTCCTCTTTAGCTTCTTCAAAATTGTGCAAGGCTTTACTAAAAGGTACTTTCTTGCTTAGGCCCCCCAGTGAAGGACCCTTTGACCCCTAGGATTTTTGACAGTCATGCTACAAGTGGTTAACTCAGAAACCCTGTGAAACCATCAGCTAAATCTGATTTAAAATTTTTGTCATGGAAAAATGTTTTTCTGATGGCCATTACGTCTGCAAGACGAGTTTCTGAACTCCAAGCTCTCTCCCCCATATAGGTTCATAGTATTCATACTAGGTACTAGGCTGCCTGCCCCAGGCTTTTTTAGCTCAGCCACTGCCCCATGTGGTGAGAATCAAACCCTGCACCTTGTGTCTGTAAGGTAAACACCTTAACGATTATGCCAACCTCCCACCCTTAGGTATCTCCTTATCTTATTTGTCACAAAATCAGTGTTACCTTACGGACCAATCCATCCTTTTTTGCCTAAGGTAGCCTGCAAAACAAATATTAATCAAGCCATTAATTTGCCTGTTTTCTTTCCTAGCTTTGCTAACAGAGGAGAATGCATGCTCTGTCTCTTGGATGAACACAGAGAACTACATTTTTATCTTCATAGAACAAAAGATTTTAGAAAGTCAGAGCAATTGTCTTCTCCTCTCCAGACAAATTCGGCTTACCAGTTTTACCCTGACTAAGTGGCTTATTGATTGCATTTCCTTTGTTTACAGTCAACAAGGCCTATCCCTAAAAGGCCTCCTAAAGCACAATCAACCAGGTCCATGGCTACCTCTTCTGCCTTTTGATATAAAACTTCTATTGACATTTGCACAGCAGCTACCTGGTCTAATGCCCATACTTTTATTGCTCATTACAAATTGGGTTTGACTTCCAGGAGCAGAGCTGCCTTTGGTTCTGCAGTAGTCTGAAATATCCTTCCATGACGGCCACCCAAGGTCCACTTAGCTGGGGACTCTGTCCCAGTCATTGAGGAATGAATGAAAGGGATAATGTCAGATGTTAAAGTTATGCACCCACCATAACTGTGCATCTGTGTCGTCCGTTTTCATTTTTCCTCAACTCCCCACCTTCCTTCCTCCTTCTCCCCTCCTGGAGTGACCTTGGGGTTATTGTGCAACTTTTGTTCCAGGTGTGAGCCCCAGTTCTTCTACTACTAGTTTTATTTTGTCTATAACTAGGATTAGTTATTAGTTATTTGTAGGACTTATAAGCCAGCAGACTCAGTCTTAGGTGCAACAGGTTGAGTGGGGCATTATGAGTGGAGGGACGAGCTCGATAGTTGGATCTGAGAAACTTGAGAAAGTGACCAAGTTGGATCAGAGACCCCAATCATTGAGGAAGAATGAAAATGAACAACACAGATGCATAGTTATGGTTGTTGTTGTGTCTTTCGGCTTTTCCCGGTTAGGGGTCACCGCAGTGGAACTCCGGTCCGTTAATGATTGGTACTTGATTTTTACATGCTAATTTACCAGCCCTGATGCACAACCTTCAACGAAGGTACTCCCATTCATGCATGTCTTCACTCAGAAGACACTCTAGCTGAGAATCGAACCGGACAGCGTCTTACTGTGAGGCGACAACGCTACCGCAGCACGTATAGTTATGGTGAGTATGTCATTTTAATTTTGGTTGCTAATAGAGATCACTTGTCCCACCTAATCTCCTAAATCCTTGCTTATTGGACAAGTTGCAGATTCTTATACAGAAACTTGCTTATTTTTTGCATGCTAAAAAGTGCCATAGTTGTGTTCCATGCATTCTTTAATTGCTGTTTTGTTGTTCCTGCCATACTTTCAGGAAGCCAGCTGTTCTATCCAGAAGCCATCATTTTGTGAAATAATCCTTTTTCATGTCTGCTGTGAGGTATCAGCAGTATAACTCCATATTTTGTTGTTCATTTCTAACCTATCTTACACTGCAGGTGGGATTTTACCTACCATCTTCTTAGTTGATTACAACTAGATTGATTCTAATTATGGATCATTTCTTAAGGTGACAGTGTCCCTGTGTTTTCAGTTGTTCAGCATCCTATGGTTTGTCAATATGATGCTGAGGCTACCATCTTTCATTGTCCTGTCATAGTGTGAAGAAGGATAAGGCTAGTACTAATAACTCCTTTGAATGTGTCATGGATGGAGGTACAACCTGTCATTACCTTCTTGGCTGCTGTTTACGACATAGTGAAAGGATGTTCTTTCAGATGTTCATGGGCTTCTTTCTCTGCTCTATGTTGTCATCAGTCTGACTAATTCTAGATGATTTTTTTGATTGTCAAGGAGTCTGTGGCTGTTGTAAAATAATGTGTTTATCTTAGCCCACCTGTTGATGTAGAGATATCCATCAGTGCTGTTGACAATCCAAGTTCAGAACTAGACTTGTGCTGCTGGTAGGGGTGGCCAGAGCATAAGATGAAATTGATGACTAGTTTTCCAATACTGGGGATGGGGGTGGAGGGGAAACAGATGCTTGAGCAACCTCTGGTGGAGACCAGGAGCCTCACACAGTATTGTTGCTTTAACACAGAATGTGTTCCTATCCTAACTTACAGTTTTGGAGTGATTGACTGGCCTCAAAACTTGTTGGATAGATTAGACAGGAAAACAAGAAAGATGCTTCATGCTCACCAAATGATTTATAAATATCAGTGCATACCAAGATTATATATTTTCCGATCCAAAGGAAGGTATGGGCCTCCTTTAAATTGATTACATGTATAGATCTGCAGTCGTGAGACGGCATACATATCATCTGACCTCACAAGACCCAAACATAGTGAAAGTTTTGAAACATGAGGAGAATAAATCTAAGATGATTTCTCTTCTTAGTCTAGCAAAGGCATATCAGCGTCAAGTGGGAATGGAAATCAAAGGGTGGGAGGTTGGCATAATGGTTAAGGTGTTTACCTTGCAAACACAAGATGCAGGGTTTGATTCTCACATGGGGTAGCTGGCTAGGCTTAGAATGACCCACAAGGGCAGTTAGCCTAGTAATAATCTATGAACCTATGAACCAGAAGTAGGTAAAAATCAGACAGCAACTGAATGCACCAAAAAACAAAGAATATAAGGTGAAGGATTAGATGAGAAGGCAAGAAATGTGGAAAATGCATAAATATAGTTGCAAGTATAGAACAGACCTGGAAGAACCTCATGTTCATCAGGATCGAACACAGGAATGGTTAAGGAGAGGTGAATTCAAACTAAAAGATGAAAGGTTAATATTGGCGTCCCAAGACAGTGGACTATGTACTCAGTTTACAAAGGCCATTGAACATGTGGGGGAAACAGGCAAATGTAGGTTTTGTAAAACAGAATTGGAAACAGTCGCACACCGTGTTCGGGTTGTGACATACTAATGACAAAAGGATTGTATACCGAAAGGAATAATAACTGTTGCACTGTTGATTGTGCAAACATTATAATACTGAAGTAGCTGAAAAACACTGGAAACATGAGGCACAGTGCATCATAGAAAATGATGAAGTCTATATCACTTCAGATCACCCATTACCGACAGTTGAAAAGATAGATGCGAGAAAACCATATATAGTGGTTCATGAAAAGAAGACAAAAATAGCATTGATTACTGAAATCGCTATACCCAGTGACTACAGTGTTTGCGTACAGAGACACAAAGTCATAAAATATCAGGATTTGCAGGTAGAAATAAACCCAGGCACTTCCAGTAGTAGTAGGAGCAACGGGTCTTATAAAAAAGAATCTACAGTCATATTTAGATATGTTGCAGTTACTTGGAACTCTGTATGAATTACAGGAATCATTACTGGGCACATTGTGGGTGCTGCACAGAACATTTCTGGCTGACATCAAAGATTGAAACAATATTAATCTCATGAACTTTAATCATACTTTGACTTAGGAATGGGGTCCATTCTCATCATGGTGTTAAAAACCCAAAAGATTTGGAGAAATTAAAAAAGGTGTGAAAAGGTGTAAAAGGTGAAAGATTGATAATGGCTGTCCAGGATAGTGGACTTCATACCCAATGGTTTACAAAGATTATTGAACATGTGGGAAAAACAGACAAATATAGGTTCTGTAAAAAAAAGAATTTAAAACAGTTGCACATCTTGTTGGGTGTGATACACTTGTGATAGAGAGGGCCTGTACACTGAAAGACACAATAATGTGTCCAGACTGTTGCATTTGAGATTGTGAAAGGGAAGCATTGAAAACGTGAACCAAAAATCATTATAGAGAATGATGTACATCACATGGGATCACCCATTACCAACAGTTCAAACAATAGATGCGAGAAAACTAGGTATAGTAGTCCATGCAAAAATGGCAAAAGTAGCATTGATGATTGAAATTGCTACACCTAATGTTTACAGTGTCTTATGTACAGAGAGGCACAAAGTCATAAAATGTCAGGATTTGCAGGCAGAAACAAGACCCATGTGGAAGAAAATACCCAGACAGTTCCAGTAGTAGTGGGAGCAATGGGTCTAATAAAAATGAATCTACATTCATACTTAAATATGCTGCCAGTACTTTTAACTCCGTATGAATTGCAGAAGGAATCGATTCTAGGCACATTGCAGGTGCTGCAAAGAGTGATTTTGGCTAAAATCAAAAACCAAAACAGTACTAATTTCATGAACTTTAGTTATAGCCTGACTTTAGGAATGGAGTCCGTCCCATTGTTGCATTAGAAACCCAAAAGACTTGGAGAAGTTAAGTCAAGGTAGTAACAGCATCCTGATATAATTTCACTAGCCACCTCCACAACCAACGTGATTGGCTGCTGCAAGTATCAGCTTCCAAGCTCTCCGCGCCTCATTAGATCCATCACTCCTAGGGCTTAACCACTGAAAACTGTTGAGGGCATCTTTGCAAGGAACTGGGGGGCCCACCTGCTGAAGGGTCATGACCTGGATACCTATTGAGGAAAAAATACGGGACTCAGGGATGTCAAGGAGAATAGCTTGAGGATGTGAGTGGTCAGGAGGTGGTTGGAGAGGGGAAAAAAGGATTTATCTGTGTTATTGAGTTATGAAGGCATTTGGTTGTGGTTGGGTGGTTACCTCAGCTATTCATGTATTTTGGCATACATCATTACCTCTCAAGAGTCCACATTTTTGTAGAATGTCCAGATTTTTACCTCATATTTTTGGCCTGTTCCTCATAAAATTTGTGGTTTTCTGGTAAATCATTGAGGCTTTAAGTCAAATGAATAATGAAATACATTAGTGTTTCAGACTTCATATCCTTCAGAAAATGCATGCTAACACAAATCCTGTTATTCTAGCAACTTTTTAATTTTATAAGAGGAGTATTTTAAGTCTATCTCATTATTTTAGGCTTTCTCCAGATTTCTTACACTAAGAGTTTGAGAGGTATGCATACAGTAATAAGACTTTGAGAGGTATGGCATGCAGTAATCTGGCTGTTCTAATCAATGACCTGATGATGAAATCTGTCATTTGATTAGGCCACAACATTACTCATTTTGTGGTGGATTTACCTCTGGTATTGCTACTAAACCAGGGCCTGGTAGTTTGTAGAAATGATTCATTAATTTCTATTTCACGTTATTGATCACAAGAGTTCATTGCCGGGAACATTGATGAGGTAGTTGAGGTCTATAATTGTGCCTCACTTGCCTCTCTTGACATACTGTCCCCCAGTTGTGTACAATATACATTCTGTCCACCTTGTGCCTTGTCATCCAAAGTATGGTCTTCAGCTCCATGCTTTAAGAAGGATAGTACAAAGGTTGGAAATAAGGCTTGTGTTAGAATGAACATTTATCTATCAGACCAGGGTTACTCAGAGAAGGTCCTTATACATGTCTCAGGAGTTCTCAGTGGCAGTGAATCAATAGTAGCATTTTTCTGTTGATGGTTTAACTGTCTGCCATGCCTTGCCACCCAGAAGCCTTTTTTTAAGAAGAGTGTACATTTGCTGCTCGGTACTTCAACACCAAGCTTGTCTGGATCATGGTCCTGAGTGCATGTGTAAGAAAGTTTAGTAGTCCAGCAGAGGGGGCCACTATGTTTTTTTTGGTATAAATTTAGTATTCTGGATTATGTGGAATTTATCACTTTCATTTCCATGATGGATTCCATCACCTGGAGGTTGGATCTTTGACTGCCAACCTAGTTACACCTTGTTGGACATGGTGAGTCCATTTACCAAATCTACGTGGTGTCTCTTAGAGGTGGAGTTATTTCAACTGGTTTTCAGAAGCCTTGGTTACTCCAGTCCTTAAGAAGGCTGGCTTAGATACAAACAATCCAGATAATTATAGTGAAGTCTCAAATCTTTCACATGTTGCCAAGTTTATTGAGAAGAGCTTTTTGTGCAAATGGAGTCATATCTGAGTGCCAGTCATTGGTCGTGGTAGTGTGTGAAGATAGCCCTTGTCAGGGTTTTCAGTAATCTTTTTTTTTTTTTTTTGTGAGATCACTATTCTTAATTTCATCATAGTCATTTTAGACCTCTCTTCTGCATTTTATGTGCTGGACCATGTAATCATGTTGCCCTGTTTGAGAAACTACTGTGTCATCTCGGATGTTTCCCTGGAATTGTTTACCTCCTACTTTCTTGGTCATACTCAAAGGACTGTATATGGGTTTGCCTTCTTTCCCTTCTGTCGACATGTGGAGTGCCACAAGGTTTAGCTTTAGGCAAATTGTTCACTACGTGTATGCTGCTGCTTAGAGACATTATTTGAAGGAGAGTTCTAAACTGTCACTGTTACACTGGCACACAGTTTTACCAGTCCTTCAGTCATAATTTTGTTAGGCCTGCCTTAAAGAAAATAGCTTCATATTTGAACTTCATCCATAACTGGATAGTAGATCATTGGTTGAAGCTTAGTACTCCTAAGACAGTGGCTATGACCATTCATGCCTCCATTCATAATAAATTTGCTCTAGTGTTTCCTGTAATATTATTTGCAGTATTGAAGGTGAGATCTTTAGAGGTCATATTTGTGATTGACCCCCCCCACCCAGACCAGGTGTCTGCTATAGTCAAGTACTCATGCTTTCATCTGAAGAATATTTCCCTTAAGTTCATTATTTTCCAGTGGGTCCTTCAGTAGTGATAAATGCATCAGTCTCCTCCAGGATGGAGTACTGTAATACTGAGGTGTTTAGCGTTAGAACTCTATCATTGGCAAGAGCAAATCTCTGCATCCTGGCTACTGAGCAGGGTGTTTTATTACCATGTGCAGAATTTACATCGGTTACCAGTTTGCTGACATGTCGCCTTTAAGGTTCTGGTCTTAATTTATCTTGTCATACGAGATATGTCCCTCTTACATTAGGTTTTTTTTTTTTGTCTGCCCATGATATGTGGTTTTCCACCCTTTGGCTGTTGGAGTTTCAAGGGTCTGGCTTAATTCTTCAGTAGAGTTTTCTTTTACATTGGGGACTGAACCTTTGGTACCTTTTAGCAGTGTGGTTAAGGATGTCTCTGACTCCAACTAGATTTGAGATCCCTTAGCAGTATCATTCTTACTTGCCATTTGGAGACTAAAATCTTTACTGTACCACCATAACGTTCACTTAACAACATTATGTGTATCAACAAAGTACTCTCATCAAACACTATCAGTTATAGTTTAAACAAGAAAGAACAAATAGTTCAATAACACATAAATAATTCCTTATAATTCTAGACTTTCTGCAATTTCTAAATGAAAATACTCCACTATTCTTGTCAGTTAACCATATTGATTTTCTTGTTTAACCATTTACTGAAATTTGTAGAATGATCTAAAAATGTAAAGATGCATAACATTTCCAATTACTAAACAAAATCAATAGAAGGATAGATGCTATTGTCCTAATCCACCACATTTCTGATGCTTCGTATTTAAACTGTTGTTGCAGATACCAAAAATCCAAAATTTTATGTCAGTGCCCATGCTAATCCCTCAATAATCAAGCTCAGTAATACTTATACCTTGCAGGCAGTGATCCTTCATCTGTCTACAGTGCCAACAAATATTGTCTTTAGCAAGACTGTGAGCATGTAGCCTAACTGGAGTATGGTGCCAATATCAGAGTACTTGAGCATAGGTAAATCTATCTACCAGATGCCATCTGTTGTCCCTTATACTTCATAAGAAGTAAGACCATTCCTTGAGAGTGACGGAACTGGCTAACCTCAGATTCCATTTGTTTAAATTATCTAAAACTAGGTCACATGGATTCTCTATCAGATGGTGGTCAAAAAAATCGGCTTAGTCTGGTTGAGTGTCTGGTGGGTAAAGTACAAGAGCTTCATTTGTCTCCACTTGTTTTGCACCTCCCCCGCTCTATTATACTTGATGAAAGGAAACAGGACCAAAGCTGTAAATATTCACATCAATGGGAAACTTGTGCAGGAAAAGTGCTCTTGATTACATCCCATTTTAGGATTGTCCATTTAGAGGTAGTCCATAGATGAGAGATATAGTGTATCCCTGCCTGTTTCCAATTCATCCATTTAATAATCTTATAGTCAATGAATATAAAGTGGATGATTCCATATAAAGGAGAATGGAGTTAGGAAGGGTTGTCATTTCCAATGAAACAACCAAGGTTTTTGACCAAGATTGCGGACGACTCCAAACTGTGTGCAATTATTGAATCCCCAAATGTCAGTGTACTTAAGGAGGGTCTTACCCAGACCAACAACTGGTGTCTTAGTCACAGTCTCAAACTGAGTGCAAAGAAATGCATTATCATTCCCTTCAGTAAAAATAATGTCCCTTAACACTATCAAATTAACAATAATACCCTATGTACCTACTAAGTGGTAAGAAATCTGGTATCACAAGTAGACTGCGACCTTAACTTTGACACCATGTGTCTACTGTTGTAAGGAAAGCTTTCTATGTCACACACTTGATTAGCAAAGGCATCACCTTTAGAACAAAGGAGGTTATAAACCGTCTATACTCTTCACTAATCAGGCCAATAATTGAGTATAACACCCCTTTCGGCATGTATCATACAACTCACCTGCAGCAACTGGAGAGACCACAGAGGTTTCTAACTAAGAAGATAAAGGGACTCCAGCATGTGTCTTCCACAGACCAATTAAAGTCCCTGTCATTGTACTCTGTATTGTATAGACCTCCAACTCAAACCTAATGAATTTGCTGCACATCTGTAAAGAAAACAGGACTAGAGCTACCCATTTCAGGGACCTAAATATGGCCTTTGACTTGAATAGGACGTGCTGGAGGGACAGATTTTTCTCCCACCAACTGCCGCATCTTTGGAATAGGCTGCCGATTCATGTGAAGCAGAACACCTCTACGACACTGTTCAAAAGGAACCTCAACGAGTCGATGGGACACCATAAATTCCTACCGGAGATAGCACCCACAACCCAACTGAACATGGGCAGTAATTAATACAGTCCTGGATATTGACTAGATTATCTATGGTATTACATCGGGATGAAACAGCTAGGCTTGAAATGACCTCCTGGTCGATAGCCTAGTAATCTCCTGTGATCCTATGATTATTATGTAGGTTGTATCGAACCAGGGATCAGTCCCCCTGGACTCCCAGGTTTTGTTGGATAGGGTACTCAAATGCAATTATAAAGAACCTGTATTGGCTTTATTGCCTGTGTAACTCTTAACAGGAACTCCTGAACAACCATTCTGCCATATCAAAATAAATGAAGAGACCCTGAAATCACTGTATCTAGTAGGAATGAAAAGTCTTTCTATTTTTTCTAGGCTTTTCGCCTTCCTAGATGAAGTCAGAGATCATCCTCTGAACCCTATTTATGTATTGAGAAAATGTTAGTTACATGGGGCAGATTCCTCAAAATGAATAGTATCCTGGGAAGGAGGAGGAATAACTTAAATGACTGGATTCGGTTCAGAAAATGAAGCTTACATTTTCCCAACTTAAGAAGCAGAGTCTTCAGAGTATCACAGCATACTCTAAGGATCCGGGTAGAATAATACATAACTCATCCTTCAAAACCGTCCCAAAAATTATAAACTGGATTTTTGGAATTCTGTATAATAATATCAGTGTTAAGAATTAATTATCATATCTGTATAACACTTTGTCTATAAGACAGCTCATAAAGATTCTTACTGACAATACCTAACTAAAGGATTTCAAGTATCATTATCAATGGAAGATAAAGCAAACATATTTTATTTTCAGTTAAACTAACTTCTTATTCACAATTCTGGAGGATTTTTCATTGGAAATTTCTACACAGATCCTTTTTGACACCTGAGAAACTCAAAAATGAACCCTTCAAACAGCAAGTTATGTTGGAGATGTCATCTGTCCACTAATGCTGACTGGTGTCTTATATTTTATGACTGTACTAATATTAAATCATATTGGAATGAGATTAACAAATTTATTCAAGCTATCTATACTGATATATTTGTTTTGACAAAGTCTTTAATTTTATTGAATGCTGTTAATAGTAATAATATGAAGAAAGATAACCTGTATTTGTTGTGGGCAATGTTAGCAATAGCCAGAAAATGTATAACTAGAAGATGGAACTCTAATGTAGCACCCACAATGGAGGAATTCCTATCATCACTGAAGAAATGTATTTAATGGAGAAAGGAACTAAAGAGTTAAGAACTTTTCCTAAACCACTGGTTAATAGTCCGTGGAGGAAAGTTTTGAATTTGATAGATACCCTACAGATGGAACCAAACTCCTCCTAACTATCATAGTTTAAATATTAACTTATTGTTTAACTATAAATGTTTTTATCCGAATCCTTTTTGTCAATCTGAATGTAAATACTGTAAGTAGTTATTGAATGTTATGAATGTATTAAATTATTATTTAATCAAAATAAAAATCATTTGAGTAAAAAAAAGAAGCAGAGTCTTCATTGTCTCCATAACAGACTTCAAAACCACCATTTTAATCATATCCACACACATGTGAATGCCCAGATAGACTACCAGTGTATTGCTAAGTAAATGAGTAGCTGTCTTGCACCTGAAAAATATTAACAACTAAATGTTGGGTAAAGTAACTTTTATATCTTGCTGTTACCAGAAACCTGCTTGGTATTGATTTCAAAATTGTGTTAGCTTAGTCCTTGTTGATCTTTCATAATCATGTATATACAGTACCCTACTAGTAGATCACCCCCATTTTACATAGATGTTGCTGCTGACATTGTGTTGAGGTGGCTGTTGCTTCCTTTTAATTTTTCAACTATATACTAATGCTTGATTAATAATTCCCTTTATTAACATTTCTGTTTGATGGGTAGATTACCCCTCATTCTGACTGTGCTATAGTGCACGAATGATCTGTGTCTCTGTCTTTTTTTTTCTGTGGCAGAATTTCTTAGAGAAGTCTGACAGAAGACTCCACTGAGAGAGTATTTGACAACCAGAGGGTAGGCCAGAGTTTGAACTGTGATTTTAATTAGTGGATTGGCTGGAATCATTGCTTCCTGGAAGCATGTCTGTGATTTCTCAGCTCATCCATAGGTGGGAGTCATCCACAACTAGAAAAGGTTTGTTTCTGCTCAAATGTTTTGTTTCTGTGAGCCTGGTTGGGATTGTTCCTTGCTTTTCATTAAGGACATTGATTCCTTTTGCCTCCTAGGAAGACTCTTGTTTTCTGGGCTTTCTTGTTATCTGGCTGGCAACCAGCAGGTGGAGTTGGAAGCTGCTGGCTGACTTCTGCTTGCAATTAAGTGGGAAAGGTTCTCTGTAAGATTGACCATTACTCCCTTTGTGTTTATTAGTTAACTGCCTGCAGGTGTCCAAGTGTTCTAGATCCTTGTTGCAGGGTCACTTCTGCACATGGGAGGTTTGAAGAATGTCACACACTTGGTTCTGGTTGGGGCACAGTTTAGAACTTAGCACCAGATGGATAGCATCCCTGTCTGTTGAAAGCTGCTCCCCACTTCTTCCCTCTGGGGTCTTGAACTTCTATTTTGACTGGTGTGCTGGTCAGCCGTGGTGTACTTGACCTTGTGAATACAAGTTCAGTTGAGTGTAGTTAAACTTCTAGCATTTCTGTCATTTCTGTCATCTCTGAAGTCCTTATTCTCCTTTCCTCCATTTTCTTGTAGGGATAGGTTTTAGATGGTAGTAAGAGTGATTTATCCTCACTCATGAATGAGATGATTCTTCTCAAAATTAACTAGTTTTGGGGTGGATTTACTTATCCTTCGGCTTCAGTCGAGTGGGAAATTTCAAATCCCTCATTCACCCCATTGGAGGAAGTTGTCTTCAATGATATGATACTGTTTTACATGATAGTGGGCAGTTTGCCCATTGGCCTAAAGTTCAGTTTTGTCCTGTCCTCCATGACTAGCTGCCTCCATTGCTTGCTTAGATACCCTTATCAGATGTCATCTCTTCTGTCTTGGTTTGTGGTGCTGCCATTCCAGACAACCTTTTATTTTCCAGGTTTTTAGGTAGGCCTTTTAGCTTGGTTTTCTCATTGTCTTGTGTGTTTTTTATGTCTCCTTCTGCCCAGGTTGCTGTACTACTTAGAAAGGAACTCAACATTGGAACCTGCAAGAGTTTCCTTGATACTCAATATACAGAAAGTATATGTCAAGGATATCTTCCTTCTGGGCCTCCTGCATGTGACCAGTTGTCTTAGCAGACTGTGACTTTTGAAATCCTTGTTAAGTTGAGCAGATATGTACCTGTATATCACTTGTTAGCTTTGGTGGAGTGAAACCTTCATTATTCTTGATTTTCACTAGTGTCAGTAATACATAATGGTCATGTGGAATATGTACACGTATGTGTAGTCAGTGTGCATCTGTCCCCAGCTGTGGAAACTTTCTTGAAAAGCTGTTGACTGCTGACATGTGGAGATCATATATCTAATTGTGTAACCTTTCAGTGGGGTCCTCTTTATAGATCAACTAAGAGTGTATGCTATTTTTGAATGTCTGGTATTGGTTTATATTACTCAGTTTAGTTTTTTGAGTCTATATTTTATGTAGTATATACTTAGATAATTACTTGGCTTTAGAAGTTATTTTGGGGCCTATAATGCAAGCTTCCCAGTACTCAGAGATTTATTATAAGCTGCTGTGTTAAACATAAGCACAGATATATTTTTGAAAATATGTTTGTTTTCTTTTTAGTTTGACCTTCCTTTGTGGCTGAATACCAGACCTTCTTTGTCTGAGCGTTCAAAATTGCTGGAGCTGGTTCATGTGGCCCTTACATCTTGTGGCATGCACCCAGAAGAAGAACTTTTAATGCCTTTCAGCATCTTCTGTAAACACTGGACCATGATCTTGAAGTATCACTTTCCAGACCACTACAGTGATTTCCTGAGGCTTCTAACAAGTAGTATGTACTGGTTCATAGTTTTTATATCTTTATAAATATGTGCCCTTATTGTAGTTGGCTAAGCTCTGAAATGCAATGTGAGACAGAGTAGAAAAATGCATTTATTTTTCAGGTTTTGTTCATAGTTGTTCATAGTTGTATTTTTAAATGGCTATTCAATAAATTCTGAGAAAAAAGGCTTGAACCCTTTGGTGTAAACTGACTTATGACTGAGCAGTTTGTGTGTTTGCTACTGAAAATCACCGTTAGTGTAATTTCTCTTAGCATTCCTGTAGTGATGTTGGTTGCATGATTTCTTTTGTTTTCTCTGTAGATGTATGATTGTGGAGTTAGTATATTTAAGTAAGCATAGTGTGCCCCTCTGTAAAAAAAAAAAAAAAAAAAAAAAAAAAAAACTTTTTCATCAAGTTGAAACTTCATCCTTTTTTTCATGTGTCAGCCAGTTGAAACATGGTCTGTTCTTTCTTGTTTCTCTAATTTTCATGGAGATGTTAAACTTAAATTTGTAAATGAAAGTTAACGTTATTAATTTTTGGTTATCATACATTACTTTTAAGCACATTCTTTTTCACTGAGTTCTGAGTATCTGCTCAAAAACATAAAGCTGAATGGTAATAACATATGGATTGTTGCA
Organism: Protopterus annectens; assembly: GCF_019279795.1. NCBI lineage: Eukaryota > Metazoa > Chordata > Ceratodontiformes > Protopteridae > Protopterus > Protopterus annectens. The sequence continues at coordinate 788,909,911 of NC_056726.1, read as the reverse complement.
TGTTTGTTTCTAACATTTTTGTTATTGTATCAGACATATTAAGCAGTGCAGCAAGGGACAGTTTTTCAGGCTTTACAGCACTTGGTTCCCCATTTTGATTCAGAACTGGGGTTTGTTTTGTGTGGAATATGTATCTGCTTTCTGTGTTCATGGAGGAATTCATAGGTGAACTGATGAGCCTCTAAATTACCTTGTAGGTGTGTATGTATTTGGTGAGCCTCTAAGTTGCTTTGTAGGGTTGTGCATGTCTGCACACATGTGCACGCTGGTGTGTGTGTGTGTGTGTGTGTGTGTGTGTGTGTGTGTGTGTGTATGTGTGTGTGTGTGTTAAAGAGTGTGGTGCTGTGCCATTCTAAATTACCTTGTAGGTGTGTCTGTGAGTTTCTCTCCCGGATTGGTTCTCTGCCTTGTGCTAGATACTTGCTGGGCTAGGCTCTCTCTCTCTATCTCTCCTGTTACCCTGAGTAAGATAAATTAGACATTGGAAAATGAAAAATTAATGAACATGCTGAGCTTTTTCCCCCTGAAGCTATATCATACACTGAAGTGAAGCACTTGAAGTTTGTGATATGCAAGTTTATTTTGAAATTGTTTGGTTGCTATTGTGCAGCTTAGATTTTGCTAACAGATCCTGATATGTTGAATTTAGAAAAGCATTTCTCGTTCCATCATTATAAATTCCCTGCTAAGCATTTAGTAACTGACTTTTGAAAATTGGGTAAAACATTGTCCTCTCCCATAGTTCTTTTTTAGATCATGTTAAACCGAAAGTACTTCCGACATAGTAATTGAAAAGCTCTTTTCAACCTAGAGAATGCTGACATCTATGCAGTTATTGAGACATGGTTTAAAGCAGCAGAGAGCACATTGACAGTCCCCCCTATAACCCTTGAAATCCATAATATGTATTTAGTCTTACTGGAAAAACTAACTATCCATCTCAGTACCATGTTCATGGGTGACTTTAATTGCCCCATTATTAACTGAGAATCATATACAACACCAAACATGCAGGCACAGAGATCCCTGTATTTTGTAAACACAAACTCTCTGGACCAGATTTTTGAGCACACCAACCAGGGGCTCAAACATACTGGATTTGGCCCTCACTAATAAGGGAGAGAGCTGCACACCCCCTAGTATAATGTCATCTCTGGTAAGGTCAGCCCACACAATGTTCTCCTTTGAAGTAAAAATTTAACCCAGTACCTCAGCTAACCCTGTAAACTCCAAGAACAGTGCTGCCTATGCAGAACTGTTCACATAAACCCTATACAAGTATTTTAATAGCTGCATAGAGACAACTGTCTTCACCAGGAATAAGTACAGAACTAACTAAAAAACAACAGTCCATTCTGATGGAATCACAACATCAAAAGGTTATGCAGAAGAAAGAAAATCATGACAAAGATTTGGAGGTGTAGTACCTAGCAGGATGAAAGCATTCTTATCAAACTAAACAAACACCTCAGAGGCAAAATAAAGTCTACCAATGACACATTTGAGGTAAATTTGGCCTACCAGGCCAAGGACAAACACAAGTTATTCATTAGCTATGTCCACAACCTTAAAGTCAATACACAGTTGTGTGTAGACCCTTTTGTTAACTAAGCCATCTATACTGAGCCAGTAATTAGGACTATCCATAGAGATCCATGCAATATAACAGAAGTAAACAGGGTATGTTACTATGCAGCTAAATTAATAACAGATACAATTCTACCACAAGAACACAGGGTAGTAAGGGAAATGAAGGAGAGAAATCGAATACCATCATGGGAGTATTGAATAGAGAAAAAACTATAAAGCTATTAAGACAAAAAGTGTCACTGTTAGAAGAGTGCAGAAGAGGGAAAAGATCAACAAAAATTCTCTGAAAGATGGACATGATAAAAGCAATGTGCAGTATTATAACAGATCAGGATTTATCATGCACTATCACAAATAATAAACTAAAAATATCAGCACAGGCAGAAAAAGACACACAGATAAATATAAAGGAAAAGTACAAAATAATAAATTTATTGATGACCCAAAAAAAAGTTTTATAGAGAATTGGGAAACAAGGTAAAAGGAATTGAAAGACTACCAAAAAAGAAGAAATAGATACATTTTGGAGGAGTATTTATGAAGATCCTGTGGAACATAACAAAGATGCTAAATGGATAGAAGAAGTAAAAGAAAGACTAAGAAATTCAAAGGTACAGGCTATGAAACGGGATGAAGTAACAGCCAGAGAGATTGAAACAAAGTTATGAAAAGCCTCTAATTGGAAAACCCCAGGCCCAGATGCAGTATCTAACTTCTGGTTAAAAGTATTAACATCTTTGCATGAAGATTTAGCCATGAGTAAGAACTATTTATATGTGCACCCCAAACAGACACCAACCTGACAACCAGCAGGAAAAACAGTGCTCCTACTTGAGTCATCCTGAAAGCTACCCTAAAAATTATAGATCAATAACTTGCTTTCCGATGACGTATAAACTATACACTGGAATTGATGCCAACAGAATTTATAGTCATTTAGAAGAAAACTCAATTATGGCAGTAGAACAAAAGGCCAATAAAAGAAAGTCATATGGAACAAATGATCATTTGTTGCTAAATAAAGTCATAGTGGAGAACTGTAAAAAGAGGAAGAATCTAAGTATTGCATAGATTGACTACAAAAAAAAGCAGCTGACAGTATCCCACATTCATGGATAAAAGAGTGCTTAAAAATGTATAAGATGCAACCCTACACTGATAAATTCCATCACAGTGGCAAACCACTTTGCAGTTAAGCCATGATAAAGGACAAATTATTATTCCAGGGATAAAAATCCAAAGGGGGATATTCCAGGATGACTCTCTGTCACCGTTGCTCTTTTGTCTTGCCCTTAACCCATTAAGCTGTCTGTTTAACAGATTAGGTCATGGCTGTAATTTGGCTTCAGAAAGCAACAAAGTGTAAAGAATTTTCATCTTCTGTTTGTCGATGATTTAAAACTGTATAGCTGATCAGATGAGGAACTGAAAGCACAACTGCAAGTAGTCAAAAGTTTTTCAGATGATATGTCATTTGGCCTTGATAAATGTGCAAACATAATCTTTAAAGCAGGAAAGTTGTAACAACAAGAAAACATCAGAGTGGGATAAGAATGTGATATAAAAGAACTTAAGGAGTGTATAAATATTTGGGAATTGATGAAGGATCAACAATAAAACATGAAAAAAATGCTAATAAAACTTAGTAAGGAATATTTTAGAAGACTTTAATCCTGAAAACAGCATTGACATCTAGGAACAAAATTCAAGCAAAAAACAATTTGCTCTTCCTAACTTACAATTTTGGAGTGATTGACTGGCCCCAAAAGGTGTTGGATAGACTAGACAAGAAAATAAGAAGGATGCTTCTTGCTTATCAAAGGTTTATAAAAATAAGTGTATGCCAAGATTATATAGTCCCCGTTCTGAAGGAGGTATGGGCCTCCTTGAAATTGATTACATGTATAGATTTGCAATCATGGGATTATATACATACTGTATCTGATGACCTTACAAGAACCAAACATAGTGAAAATTTTGAAACATGAGGAGAGTAAATCTAAGATTACTTCTTTTCTTAGTCTAGCAGAAGCATATTGGCATCACGTGGGAATGGAAATCAAACCAGAAGTAGATAAAAATCAAGCAGCAACTAAATGTGCCAAAATAGAAAAAAGAAAGAATATAAGGTGAAGGATCAGATGAGAAGGCAAGAAATGTGGAAAATGCATACATATAGTTGCAAATTTAGTAAACTCCTAGAAAAACCTCATGTTGATCAGGATCGAAATCAGGAATGATTAATGAAGGGTGAATTCAAACCAAAAGATGAAAGGTTAATATTGGCGGCCCAAGATAATGGCCTAAGTACACCTTGGTTTACAGAGTCCATTGAACACATGGGAGAAACAGACAAATGTAGATTTTGTAAAACAGAAACAGTTGCACACCTTGTTGCTGGCTGTAATATACTAATGGCAGAAGGACTGTATACAGAAAGATATAATGATGTGGCAAGACCGTTGCACTGGGGATTGTGCATACATTGTAATATTGAACTAGCTGGAAAACGCTGGAAACACGAGCCACAAATCATCATAGAAAATGATGAAGTCTACATTACATGGGCTCACCCATTACTGACAATTCAAAAGATAGATGCAAGAAAACCAGATATAGTGGTCCATGAAAAGAAGACAAAAGTAGCATTGATCATTGAAATCACTATGCCCAGTGACTACAGTGTCTTCCATACAGAGAGACACAAAGTCAGAAAATATCAGGATTTGCATCGGGTGGATGGCCTGCTGGCTCACAGACAGGACCCAGGAGTCCACTTCTACAGAGAGACCGTTCACAAGCAGAGACCCTCAATTGGTCCCAGGACCAGTCCTGTTTGGCATTTACTTCTTTGAAGTCAAGGCCAATGGAATGGACCCCTGGCTGACCAAATTTACAGACAACTGCAAATTACGAGGAGTCATAGAATTACCCCCAAAAACACTGATGTTCTCCAGAACAGGAAGACACAGACAAACAACTTGTGTCAGATCCATGGGCTAAAACTAAGTACCAAGAAATTTATAATAGTATCCTTCAGAAAGTCATCCATCTCTGGTAACTATCATATTGACAACACACTCCTAATAGATGACCCAGTGGATAAGGACTGGGGGACACACATAAGCAATAATCTAGCCCTTGATCATCACATGCCTGCAATAGAGAGGAAATTATTTTGTGTGGTGCTATTTATAAATCAAGGTATGGCATCTAGGTCCAAGGAGGACATTGTTCCACTCTATTCACTATTAGTCAGATCTATTATTGAGTACAATGCCCCCTTTGGTGTGTACCCAACCAGGCATCCAACAACTGGAGTGTCACAGAGGTTCCCCACTAGAAGGATACATTGCGCAGGTAACATGTCCACTGCAGACCACCTAAAAGCCATATCCCTGTATTCTTTCTCCTACAGGCTGTTGAGGGGAGATCTATGACTGTCATATACTGCATTGACATATCCCACCCCAATGGACCTCTTACATATCTGAAAAACAAAGAGCACCAGAATTACCCATTCTAAAAACTTAAACCTTGCCTGTTATATAAATAGGACCTACTGAAGAAACAGGTATATATCCCAGAAACTACCCCTTCTCTGCCACAGGCTCCTTGTCCATGTGAAACAGAGTTCCTCCCTAACCTACGTCTAGTGTAATTTGGACAGTTTGATTGGGAACACAGACACAGGCAGCCTGTAAATGGGTCATATCCCAGGCCCCTGCTTTTAATATTTTATCTCCTAATCCCCTGCTTATGCTTACCAAGGGTAACATAACTTGTAAGAGATTTGCATTGCATGGCTAGGCTTAAAAAGCCCTAATGGTCATTAGCCTAGTACACAGCGATAAACCTATGAAAAATATAAATGCAGGTGCAGTTACATGGGTAAAAAGGAATATTTTCATGCAAATCTTGAAGAGCTGTTGGAGAAAAGGTGCATGATGTTCTCAGGTCTCTCCCTACTGTAGATGTCCCACAGAACTAACAGATGGTGCAATGAGTACTCATTTATCTCTAGTATTCCACAAGTAACAATGAAAAGAGGCAAGACTGATAACATTTTAATTAGAATTAAACTGTTTCATATTTTGTTACATATGTTAGAAATTTCCAGGTGTGCTGAGACCTTACTGTTTTACATGATACTGAAAAACCTTGTGGTATGAAAGAATTGCTGATGTTACCAAGCTAAAGGTCTAATAGACAACTCTTCACTTGTTGTAAGGTTCTGCAGAGCAGTGTTTAAGTCCAGACTGCTGGAAAATGTCATTGAAGGCTCTGGGGTGCTGTCCTACAGCATGCAAGAAAATTCCAGGCACTGGTGCTTCTGATAGAAAATGCATCCAGAGTTCTGCACAAGTTCAACTGTCACCTCAACAGGTATAGTGTCTCTTTTGTTTTATTAGTTTTTCATGTTTTGTAACCTGCATTACCATGCATTTAGGTACATAGATAGATAAGTGTCAGCTTTCTGATCTTGATTCTTGAGCTTTGCTCTTTCCTGCTCACTCTATCCCATTGTTTACCGCATAGGATTCAACATGTCAAGGGAGGGGCTTGTGTAGGTTAGCTGATATATTACTAAGTTATCTATTATTGCTGATATCAATGACTTCTTGATGGGGCATGGATGCACTTCTGCTATTGTGTTCGGCATGAGCAATCCCTCCATCCAACATCTGCTTTTGAAGCTCTCTGTAAGTTGAGCAATTGTATTACTTGTAGGGTACTTGTTGGCTGTATACATGCTAAAACTCTATTATTCCTTGATTTGCAAGAAGGTTGCTCAGTAGTGGCCATGGGACTAAATGTGTTAATGTAGTTGGGGCTTGAAGTCACAGCCTGCATTGGCCTCAAGTGTGAGATACTCCAAAGATAGCTGGTTCACAGTTATTGGTGGAAAGAATGAACCTAACCATAGTACCAATCGAGGAAGTTCCTGGTATCAGTCAACTGATACAGCAGCAATGTATGTTTCTTTCTTTCTTTTCTTCTCCTCTCAGTTGATAATGGTAAAAAGTATTTACTTTCCCTTTTTTCTCTTCTGGGAGTGTTACTGGTCAGTGGCGCGCATACATAAGATTATCACTGCAGTGTTGCTTAGAGACATGTTGTCTACACTAATTACTTAACCTCTTACAGTGCTACACCATGATGCAGTGAAGTCTTAGTGTATGCCTTCACCCACTTCACTACCACCAGAATGGTTGTTATAGCATTCTTGGTTTCTGTCAGTCCCCTTAAAAGCGAAGGTTTACACTTGAACCAGAGACTTTAATGGTGTCCTGACTGAAATCGGTGTTGCAGTATTCCTTATATATGGGTTACCACTGCTGACATCCAGCTGGGGTACCAGCTCTTTACCTTCCTGATATCACACATCTGGCACATGACTTCAGCTTGTACCTCAGTGGTGTAAAGATGGATGTACAAGCATTTACCCCAGACTGTCTTGATGCCAGCCCAAACGCAGATCGTGCATCCATTGGTCTGAATGCCGTTTGGTTGTTGGTATGATTGTGTTGCCTTTTTTTGCTTATGCTATTTTTGTTCATATTTGTTAGATATCACCTAGGAGGGATAATTGTGAGTGTGGCAGGCAGATTGTATATAAGGACTTACACCCAAAGTGCCTTTCCTGTCTAAGCCCAGGACACAATCACAAATCCTGCTCCATTTGTCAATCATTCATTCCCAAAATCCTTAGGTTGAGGCTTTTCTCTCTCAGCACATTTTGGCGTGGTCCAAGATGACAGAATCTGCATACCCTGATGTCCCTCTTCTACCTAAGAAGAAGCTTAAGAGGCCCAGAATCGATACGCAGTCCAGTGTTTCAGACCCTGAGGCACACACTAACATTGCAGAACCTGCGGTATGTCAGGTTACTTCTCAGTTGCTTACTACCAAGACCCTGTCGGAGGTTGGTATGGCTCCCGAGGCCTTCCAGACTTATGATTTCTGAGGGCCCTTATGGCATCCCTCAGATATCAGTTAAGGAAGAGATCTCAGGCACATTAATAGAGGTTAGGCAGGGTTCCAAACCTCTGTGTCTCATCCAGGTGGATGTCATGCCCAAAAAGAAAGAACAAAAGTTTAAAAATGTGACCTGTTCCTCAAAAGCAACAGGAAAGGAGTGGATAAATTTCTCGCAGGGCTTGTTCAAAGCTGTTATGGTGAACCCCCCATTCTTTGGGTTTTCTCAACCAAAGGGTACTTTTCAAAAACCTACTTTGGCATCTTCTGAAGAAGAACAAGACTATGATTCAGACCACTGTCTAGACTATTCTTCTTAATTGCATTCCTTGGTCAAATCTCTTTGAATAAAGAGGACTCCCCGCCTTCATATTCCCTTAATGATGAAGCTTCCTTTGGGGAGACTATCCAGAACATGATGAAACATTTTGAATGGCAATCCACCCAGATCTGTGAAGTACAGAAGAGGTACTACATCCTCTTGGAAATGGATACTGCTGTCACTTCCCCAGTCCATCCTGTTCTTGAGGCTTTCCAGCACAATTTCCAGTCCACCTCGACCTTCTCTTCTAAACACTTTCTAGAAAATACCAACTTTCAAAATGCTTTCTCTTCCAACTCTCTTGCTTTTCATTCTCCCCGAGGCCTTTCTGGCGTCACTAGACCTAAATAATGCCTATTTACACATAGCTATTTGTCATTCTTGCAAGAAATTCCTCAGATTTTTCTCTGGCTCCTCTCATTTTCAAGTTATTCCTCTATCTTTTGGTCTTTCCATGACACCAACAGTGTTCACAAAGTGTCTAGTCCCAGTGGTGGTCTTCTGCTGCATGCAGGGAATTCAGATTTCTCCCTACCTGGATGATGTTTTTCTCCAAGATCTCTCTGTCTCTTTCTCCAGGAGTCCTTCTTCAGCATCTAGATTTCACTCTGCAACTACTGGCAGGTGTAGGTTTCACAATCAACTAACAAAATCCCCACATGGCTCCTACACAGGACGTGATTTTCCTGGGATGCAGACTGGACATAAAGGAAATGCATGCCTTCTTCCCCTTAGGAGAAACTTCACAGTCTGTCCAACTTCTTCCTAGATCTCTCCTATGCAACACATTGCATAGCAAGGGAGATGTTAAGAACTCTAGGTTTTATGGCAGCCACCATTCCTATGCTTCCCCTAGCCAAACTTCACATGAGGAAAAGCCATTGGTATCCGAGATCTTGCGGTCCCAATATTGCCACGCTTTGGACACCCTGATTCCCCCTCCTCTTTTGTCTCAAAAAGGAACCATTTTTGTGATAGGAACATTTCAATCTCAACCTAGGACTTCCCTTCAGATTACCTCTTCCTCTTCAAGAAATTCACATAGATGCCTTGGAAAGAAGTGTGGGAGTCATGGGCAGGATCAAACTGGGTACAGAGCAGATGACAACCGTATCTCCTGAAAGGATATGTCAGTCTGAAACTTGTCAGTCTGAAGAAAATGAGGGTTCTTCTGCAAACACTGTACACCTTCTCCCTCCTATGGAAACCTGGACCACTCATAGCATACATGGACAGCACCACAGTCATATGGTACATAAACAAGCAGGGAGGAACCATTTCTTACCAGTTGTGCAGTTAACACAGGAGGCATGGAACTTGGCAACCCAGATGGACTTCACTGTCACATTCACATACATTCCCTTACAGCTGAATGTGCTGGCAGACTTCCTAAGATGCTTTTTGGAGGACCCCCAATGAATGCACCCGGATCATCAACCAACCATCAACTCCCCCAGTTCTGCACCAGGGAACCTTGTCCCTCCACATATAGAGTGGATGCCTTCTCCTTCAAGCTCCTTTATGTCTTTCCTCCACTGTCTTCTCTTCCCAAAATTCTTTTAAAACCCAAAAGGAAGCACCTAAACTCCTTTTACTGGCCCCCTTTTGACTGAGACAACATTAGTTTTCTCTGTTATTTCACCTTACAAAGAGAAATTACAGGAAAATACTGTTGCAACTGGACCTGATCACCCAACAGAAAGGCTTGCTTCTCCATCCATATCTTCTGTCACTCAGTGTCAGTGTGACTTTTTTGATGGTAGGATTTTAATCCCCCAGACATTTATTCTCTGAGGAGCTTGTTAAAGGAAGCCAGGAGGCCCACTACTAGAAAATCCTACACAGCTAAGTGGAAAAACTTTTCTTATTGGTGCCACTAACACAGTCAGGACCCACTCTTTTCACAGGTCCCTGCTGTCTTGCAATACCTTTGAAAATGTCTTAATTTGGACTTGGCTTACTCTTCTATAAAAGCTCACCTGTCTGCCTTCAGTGCCTGCCTGCCTGCCTCTTAACCCCACGCTTATGGCTAGAACAGAGTTCTGCATCTTATCTCATCAAAGAAAACCACCTCTTCCCCTTGGATTCTCAGTTTTGTAGTAGAAAAGCTTACATTGCCTCCCTTTAAACCATATTATATTGTGAAGAAAGTAAACATGCATTCCATAATTTGTGCCATGTAGATAACCAATTGCTGGAAACATTTGATCAGAAGAGCAATTTAACAAACTTAGAATATCTCAGAATAAGAAAATATCAGTAAATATTTAGAAGTTAAATGGTTTCCAGATTTTCAAAAGTTGCTAGTTTGTGGTAAGATATCTTAGCAGACTTAGGACATAGTATGTATATAATAGGTCGTTTTGAACTTGCTTAAATATTTGTTCTCAATATGGATTGACATGAATAATTTCTGCAATAAATAAATAAAAAATAATACATTGGGAAGTTCTTCATTTTAACTACTGCATTTTTTGAAAACAGTAAAGTTTGATATTTCCACCTAAGGAAATTCTGCTACATAAGACCAACATTTAGTAGTGTTATTACTATTATAATTCCAGTTGTTTGTAAGGTAATTTCTTAATATGATCAGTTATTAACAGTCTTTATGTTGTAAAGGTAATGTATAACAGTATATGTATAAACATTATGTAGGATAATTTGTAATTTTCTGAATATTTAAAACTGTAGTATGAAAACTTTGAAAAGAGATCTGTACTGGTTTAAATGTGTGAAAGCTGTAAATTAAAGTTTAACTAGATGAAATGTTGGTAACAACATTAAATAAATTTCAGTTAAAGGACTAGGAACTCAATATACAAGTTGAATAAATGCAGTCATAATGGGATCCATTCAGCAAATGGCCAAGGTACCAGCTTCTTTTAGGAAATAAAGACATTTGTACTTTTTCTGGTTCGGTTTGTGATTTTGCTTATTTCTGTGGTATAATGTCATTTTTTTTTTGGTTAATGGTGAGAGCCTTGTCTAGTCCAATTTTAATAGGTGTAGGTTTTGAGTAAATACCTTTTACACCTGTCTAGTGCAATGATCTGAACATAATAAATGGAACAATTTCATAAATGCATCAGCAAACTTTTCCTCAAAACAGCAAAGAGAAACTCAAACATAATAACTGTCAAAAGCTTTGACAGCATCAGTGGCCAAACAAGTAGTAATTAGAAAGGCATTCTTGCGAATGAAAATGAGTAGCTAAAGTCATCTTCTGGTCAGTAGTCTGCCTAGATTTAGGTTCATAGGTGTTTACTAGGCTAATGACCACAAGGGCCTTTTTAAGCCTAGCCATGCATCCAAAATCTCTGACAAGTGCTGATACCCTTGATAAGTGTAAGCATGGGCCTGAGAGATGAACCATTTACAGGTTAGCTGTTTCCATTAGAGAGAGAGGTGCCAAACCAGGGATGAAGTTCCAGTTTCCCATCCAGTTGTCCAAGGTGGACTTGAATTGGGTTAGGAAGGTACTCTGCTTCACATGGATGGGGAGCCTGTTCCATAGACAGGGTAGTCTCTGGAATATATATATATATATATATATATCTATATATATATATATATATATATATATACATCTATATATCTATATATATCTATATATATATATATATATATATATATATATATGCACACACACACACACACACACCTATCTCTCTAGCAGGTCCTGTTTATATCACAGGCAAGGTTTAGGTCTTTAGAATGGGTAATTCTGGTGCTGTTTGTGTTGTGGATATGCAGGAGGTCCATTAGAGTGAGGTCTGACAATGCCCTGTTTGGCAGGCATAGATCCCCTCTCCAAAGCTTGTAGGAGACAGAATACAGGGATAATGCCTTGAGGCGGTCTGCGTAGGACATTTTACTTGCACCCTGTATTTTTTTAGTGAGGAACCTCTGTGGACGTTCCAATTGTTGGATATGCTTGGTTAGGTACATACCAAAGGGGGCATTGTACTCAAAGATAGGTCTGATGAATGCCAAATACAGTGGAACAATGACTTCCTTGGACTTAGATGCCATACCTTTGTTTATAAGTTGAGCAACACAGAATAATTCCCTCACCACTGTAGGCATATGATGATCAAAGGCTAGATTACTATTTATCTGTGTCCCTAAGTCCCTGACTACTAGTATTGACTCACCTGTAAGGGGTGTGTTGTCAGTAAGATAGTTACCAGGGATGGATGACTTACTAAAGGATGCTATTATGCATTTCTTGGCATTTAGTTTTAGTCCATGGCACTGACTCCAGTTGTTTGTCTGTGTTTAGCCCATCCTGGAGAACATTTGTGTCATTGTGAAATTCAATGATATCTCCTAATTTGCAGTCATCTGCTAGTTTAGTCAGCCATGGACCACTGGCATTGGCCTTGACTTCTTCTGAGAAGTAAATGCCAAAAATGACCGGTTCAAGTACTGATCTCTGAGGGACTCCACTTGGGTCTTATGAGCCAGTTGGCTGTCCACCTGGTGACATACAGGTTTGTACCTACCCTCTTGAGTTTGTCAACAATGCCCGAGTGGGGTATTGTGTCAAATGCCTTGACCAGGTCAAGCTAGGCAGTGTGCATGATTTTGCCCTCATCCATTGCTTTGATGACCTTCTCAAAGAAGTCCACCAGGTTGAGTAGGCATGATCTGTCCTTGACAAAATAAACTGGGTTGGGTCCAGTGTCTGGAGGTTTACAATATCTCTATTGATCATTTCCATGATAATTCTTTCCATGGCTTTACATATAAAACTAGTGAGACTCATGGTTTTGTAGTTGGCCCACCATTTTGCAGAGAGATGACTGTTGCCTTTCTCCATTCATGAAGCACAAAGCCTGTTTGGACGCTACAGTTAAATAGTGATTCCAGAGGCCATAGTAGGTCATGTTTCATGCTATTTAGAAGGCATCCTGGGATATTGTCTGAGCCCATTGATTCACTGTTCTTGGTCTTAGAGAGAGCATTAAGGACCTGTTCCCTAGTGATGATAGTAAGGGGAGTTATATTTGATATTTCCTGAGGGAAGGTTGAGGGGCGAGAGGAGTAAAGTTAGAGCTGAATTTGTCAGCCGGGAGGTTTGCTATATCTTATCCCTCAGTGTAGGTGGCTCCATTTACACTGAGCTCTAAACACAATTGTGTATTGCCATTGAAGTTGTGGACATAGCTAAAGAATGCTTTGTCGTTGTACTTGGCCTGGGAGGCCAAACTTACCTCAAATATGGCTTTGGTAGATTTTATTTGTCTACTGAGTTCTTTGTTTAGTTTGAGAGTACTTGTGTCCTGCTGGGTGCTGCACCTCCTAATGTTTGCCATGATTTTCTTCCTCCTGTTATACAGCCTATTAATTTTCTGATTCCACCAGGGTGGCTTGTTTTTTGAGTTAGTTTTGTACTTCTTCATGGTGGGTACAGCTGCTTCTATGCAGCTATTAACATACTTTTGCAGGGTTTCTGTGAACAGTTCTGCATAGGCAGGAGTGTTCTCAGGGTTTATGGGGGCTTGAAATTTTGCCAGGTTCTCACTTAATAGCAGGAGGTTAACCTTAGAATAGCTCCTGAATATTCCAGGTTTAGCTGGGGGTCCAGGTTTTATTTTTACCTCAAAGGAGACCATTTTGTGATCTGACCTTACCAGGAAAGGAATTACAGTAGGGAGTGTGCAGCAGTCTCCCATATTAGTGAGGACCAGATCCAGTATGGCTGCACCCTTGGTTGGTGTATTGACTATCTGATCCAGGGAATTTCTGCTTATAAAACCCAGCATGTACATTTGATGTCGTATAGGATTCCCAGTTAATAGTGGGGTAATTCAAGTCACCCATGAATAAGCTATTCGGTTGGATGGGTAGTGTTTCTAATACATTTAAATACATGGTATGGGTTTCCTGGGTCATAGAGGGGGACCTATAGCTTACAAGAAAGTGGTACTGGATTTTACCTATGGTGGTTTGAACATTTTGCAACTCAAGTGCATTGTCCTGTTTGACCAGCCTTGAAGTATATGTATTTATTTTTGATGTAAATAGAGACACCTCCACCTTTAGTCCCTGCCTGTGAAGTAGCTGGCCCAAATGTGTGGAAGGCATTATAACCTTGCACTGTGTTGGTGCGCTCTCCGTGGCTTTAAACCATGTCTCAGTGACTGCACAGACATCAGCATTCTCTAGGATAAAGATAGCTTCTAGGGAGTGGAGCTTTTTGTTTAGACTCCTAGCATTGACTAGTAATATCTTTAGATTTTCTTGGGTTTGATTTGCTATGTTGAAAGTAGTTTCAGTTTGGCATTACCTAAAAAAGGCACTATGGGGGAAGACAGTGTTTTAGCTGATATTTGAAAGTCTAGAGGGGAGAGGTGCAGACCACCCTGGCAAAGAAGCATGGTCTGTTGACCATCTCCTTCCATGCTGACAAATATTGCATGTAAAGTATATTTAAAGAAACATGTTTGAAAAAATTAACTAAACAAGGGTCTTGTTTTCTTAATCCAATTTGCTAAAATCCAGGCAAAGATTTTCATATCCATATTGCAGAGTGAATTTAGATTATAATTATTAAGGTTTAATGGCTTTAATTGAGGTCTTAGGAGAAGAGAAATCCATAACTGATTAAGATGTAGATCAGTCTTTAGAGTTTGTTTATGTCCATTTCAGAAAACTTCGCAGTCTGGTTGGCTTCTGCCCAGGTTAACTGAGAAGATAGTTCAACATATATACCTGTCTGCATCTTTTTTATTATTACAAGATTATAAAATGCAGTTGACCTTTTAAATGTGTTATTTTACACATACATGTTAATCTTTCTGTTTTCTTTAAAAAAAAAGAAAAATTTTAGACATAAAGTATCCTTAAAGTTCAGACTTTTCAGAAACCCAAGGAATATATTTATGTATTTATGAATATATACATATATATATATATATAGAGAGAGAGAGAGAGAGAGAGAGATATACACACACACGCACTGTGTGTGTGTGTGTGTGTGTATATATATATATATATATATATATATATATATATATATATATGGGAACACTTCACATAATCGAATGACTGAAATCTCAAATTTCATATGGTCGAGACCATATGATTGAGATTTTAGTAAATCGAACGTGTAGTGTTCAGAAATAAGACTTTACTTACCTTTCGTTACATGCACACAGAGGCAAGTATTGTTGTACGCTCTGTGTGCGTAATGTTTTATTTGTTTTATGTGTTGGCAGGAAATGAGAAATCTCCTGTTTTATGCGCATATAGCATAAGATGGAATTTCCCATCTCCACTGTAGCCGGGTCTTGAGTTGGTATATTTAAGTAGTGAGGGTGTGGGGGGCACAGGGGAGCGAAGCCCCCCTGCAAAAGTGAAGTTTGTGTTTTGTTTTTGATGGTTTTGCTTCAGAAGTTCGAGTTTCAAACTTCGAGCTTTTTAGTTCGATTATTTGCAGTTCGAGATTTTGGCAATTTGATCTTCTGAAGTGAATCCGTCTATATATGTATATATATATATATATATATATATGTGTGTGTGTGTGTGTGTGTGTGTGTGTGTGTGTGTGTATACATATATATATATATATATATATATATATATATATATATATATATATATATATACACATACACACACACACGCACATATATATATATATATATATATATATATATATATATATATATATGTATGTATATTTATATATGTGTGTGTGTGTGTGTATATATATATATATATATATATATATATATATATATATATATATATATACACATACACATATGTGTGCGTGTGTATGTATATATATATATATATATATATATATATATATATATATATACACACACACACACACACACACACATATATATATATATATATACATACATACATACATCTCCTTAAAATGGAGAACATCGACATCTGTACAGTGACAGAGACCTGGTTCAAAGCTCCAGAGAGCACCCCTGCATTACCAGGCTATAATTCATACCACATCTTTCAGCCACCTAACCTGGAACGAAACACTAAAGGTGGAGGCATATCCATATTCATTAAGGATATCCACACCTCCAAGGTAGTTACTCAGCATGATGCATCCGAGATTATCCAAGTTCAACTAACTCTGAGCAAGACCTCAATCCAGATTTTAGCTTGCTACAGACCACCCCCCCACCATGCCCCAAGATTCCCACTTCTCTTTTCTTGATACACTGGAAAATATTAGGGAATAACCCAACACCCTCATAATGGGTGATTTCAACTACCTCACCATTAACTGAGAAAACTACTCGTGTACCAACTCTTTTGCTCAACATTTTCTGGAATTCATCAATTCCATCACCTTGGGTCAGCTTATCCACACCCCCACCAGGGGCAGCAATATCCTGGACCTGGTCATCTCCAACATGGGCGACCGGTGATCCACATCAGAGGTCAGTTTCTCGTTGGTCAGATCCAACCACAAGCTAATCACCCTAGACATCCAAATCCCGCTCCCACCCCCCATTAGGAAACAGCTGTAAAAATTTCTCCAAAGCCAACTTCACGCTTCTTAAGACAGAATTGTCAAACTTTGCAGCACCCATACAAATGGACAACAGAGGTACAACTGCTGAATCCTACAAAAATGCACTTTATAAGCACTTGCACGAGTGCATGGATCGTGCTATCCCTAACAGGACAAAGATGCTATCCTCCAAAAAAAAGGAAGCCAATCTGATGGTCTTCTGCTATAAACAAACTCTACAACAGAAGAAAGAAACTGTTGCAAAAAAGAGTAAAATCCCATGATTGGAGGAACTCCCTGGTCAGCCTCAGTAAGAAGCTGAGATCCCTCATAAAATCCTCTAAAGCTAGTTATGAAAACAAAATCACCACTGATTCTAAAACAACCACAAAGCATTCTGTAGCTATGTCAAGAATCTCAATGGCAACACTCAGATCTGCTTTGAGTTACAGCACAATGACACTAAATATGCAGAACCAACTGATATTGCCAACATCCTGGCAGATAGGTTCAGTGCTAACTTTACCCCCCTCTCACCCCCTAAAGGGCCCATCTCTATACCGGAATAATGCCATGTTCCTGTCATCACGGCTGCACAGGTAAAAACCTCACTTTCCAAAGCCAAGAACACAGCATCCATGGGACCTGACAACATCCCAGGCTGCCTTCTACACGAACTACAGAATGAACTAGCACCCCACCTAAGTACCATGTTCAGTCATAGCCTCACCTCAGGCTTTGTGCCCATTGAATGGCGCACCGCGACAGTTATCCCACCCCACAAAAGGGGAGCCACAACAGACCCCGGGAACTACCACCCCATTAGCCTGACGAGCCTGGTCTGCAAGGCCATGGAACATATCATAATGGAGCTCATAAACAAAGACATTGGAGATCTTCAAACTCTGGACCCCACACAGTTCAGGTTTGTAAAAGGCAGATCATGTCTCCTAAACCTGATAGACTAATGTGAAGCAGTCACCAAAGCCATAGATGAGGGTAAGGTGGTTCGCACAGCCTATCTAGATCTCGCCAAGGCATTTGACACCATCCCCCACTCTGGAATTATAGATAAACTCACTAAACTAGGTATAAATCCCTATGTCTCAAGATGGGTTGCCAGCTGTTTTACTCACATAACCCACACTGTGAAAGTAGCAAGACTTCAGACCAGTGACAAGTGGAGTACCACAGGGTTCAGTCCTGGGTTCTCTCCTGTTTGGTATCTACTTCAGTGAAGTACAGGCTAACACAGAAGGTCTTTGACTAACTAAGTTCGCAGATGACTGCAAACTAGGAGCCTTAATTTAAACTCCTAACGATGTTGACACCCTACAAAAGGGCCTCACTGAGACAGGTGCCTGGTGTCAAAGCCATGGTCTCAAGCTCAATGCCAAAAAGTGCATTGTCATCCCCTTTGGTGAAAACTCTGTACCCATGAACCACCACATAGGCGGTAGTCTACTTAACACCGAAAGTTTGATGAGACCTTGGGACACAGGTGGACAGTAATCTCTCCTTTGATAATCACATCGCCACAGTGGTCAGGAAATCCTTCTACATGGCGCACCTCATCACAAAAGGTTTCTGATCCAGAAAAAAGAGTTTTTATTGACCCATTATGAGTACAACACCTTGGCCCG